>NC_088240.1:101431725-101499225 GCF_036934945.1 Oncorhynchus masou masou | reverse complement strand
TTATAGCAGCAATGTTCCAACATCTAGTGGAAAGCCTTCCCAGAAGAGTGGAGGCTGTTATAGCTGCAATGTTCCTACATCTAGTGGAAAGCCTTCCCAGAAGAGTGGAAGCTGTTATAGCTGCAATGTTCCAACATCTAGTGGAAAGCCTTCCCAGAAGAGTGGAGGCTGTTATAGCAGCAATGTTCCAACATCTAGTGGAAAGCCTTCCCAGAAGAGTGGAGGCTGTTATAGCTGCAATGTTCCTACATCTAGTGGAAAGCCTTCCCAGAAGAGTGGAGGCTGTTATAGCAGCAATGTTCCTACATCTAGTGGAAAGCCTTCCCAGAAGAGTGGAGGCTGTTATTGCAGCAATGTTCCAACATCTAGTGGAAAGCCTTCCCAGAAGAGTGGAGGCTGTTATAGCAGCAATGTTCCAACATCTAGTGGAAAGCCTTCCCAGAAGAGTGGAGGCTGTTATAGCTGCAATGTTCCTACATCTAGTGGAAAGCCTTCCCAGAAGAGAGGAGGCTGTTATAGCAGCAAAGGGGGGAACCAACTCCATATTAATGCCCATGATTTTGGAATGAGATGTTCGACAAGCAGGTGTCCACATACTTTTGTAGTCATGTAGTGTAAAATTATTATTCAAATTCTATGGTTGATGTTGTTACGCATGACAAGGTAGGAAACCGAAGTGCTGATCAGTGTTTCTTTGAAGACCCTAATAGCGTTTTAATATATGCATACTGTTACATTTAGAGAAAGATTTATAATAGGCTTATCTGATTCAGAACATGCCGTTACACAAACGACACGTTGATATACACACCACAACTGGTAGCAACCTGTATCAGGGCTGACGCCTGCTTTGACCTAGCTCAGTTTCCCAAACTCACTCCTCTGGATCCCAAGGGGTGCACGTTTTGTTTTTTGGACCTAACACTACACAGCTGATTCAGTTTATTATTTAAATCAGATTTGTAGTGCAAGGACAAAAAAAAGTACACCCCTTGGTGTCCCTGAGTACTGAGTTTGGGAAACCGAGCTAGTTCATTTAGCTAAAGGGCATTTCGCTTGCCAGCTAACGTTAGCTAGTTAGCGATTAGCATTAGCGATTAGCTTAAGGGATATGGCAGCTTTCTCACGTTTTGCACAAAAAAAAGCAAGATACACAAACTAAGATTATAATAGAGAAAACATGTGGATTTATACTTAGAAGCAACTTGGAAAGCAGTATCATTGTTATGGAAGAATCTGTTGAGTACATGCTGAGAGAAAGAGGAAGTGTCTGTGTGCTGCCTGCCCGTTGAGTGGCAGGGGGCGGGACTTCAGCCTGTCTTGTTTAACCAGTGTAGAGAAGAAGTGTTGCGGTGAAATATGGGTCGCATTTTTTTTTTTTGCGTACGGTGCTCCCAAAATAAACCTCCAAGTCGCACTTTAGAGCCCTGAGTAGTCTACAATCCATGTCTGTAGGGGATGTTGGGGATATATATAGCCCAGTCATGTTTAGTCATACTGTGAAGCAACATTCCTCCTCATCTAGAACTGAGTTTCTCTGTGTGTCTGTGGCCTGAAGACCATATCATCGTTATCTCTGTATGAATGATTGAATGTTATCAGTCTGAATCACAATACACACAGTGGTTTGTAGTGGCCACTTCAGGAGATAAGCAAAGAGCTGCTCCCCTAGTATGGCAAGGAATGCTCAGCCCACTACCCCCCACTTCTCCCATGGGGGGGTTACATTTAGCCCACTACCCCACTTCTCCCATGGGGGGGTTACATTCAGCCCACAACCCCCCACTTCTCCCATGGGGGGGTTACATTTAGCCCACTACCCCACTTCTCCCATGGGGGGGTTACATTCAGCCCACTACCCCACTTCTCCCATGGGGGGTTACATTCAGCCCACTACCCCCCACCTCTCCCATGGGGGGGTTACATTCAGCCCACTACCCCCACCTCTCCCATGGGGGGGGGTTTACATTCAGCCCACTACCCCACTTCTCCCATGGGGGGGGGTTACATTCAGCCCACTACCCCCCACTTCTCCCATGGGGGGGGGGTTACATTCAGCCCACTACTCCCCACTTCTCCCATGGGCGGTGAGGGTTACATTCAGCCCACTACCCCACTTCTCCCATGGGGGGGGTTACATTCAGCCCACTACCCCCCACTTCTCCCATGGGGTGGGTTACATTCAGCCCACTACCCCCACCAAAAAGGGTTCTATGCTTGCTTCATATACATGTATGGCACCTCTTAAGGTTCTAGAACCGAAATTGGTTCCATATAGAACCCTGTATGGAACTCATGGGTTCTATATGGAACCAATTTTGATTCAGGGAAAAAGAACCCCTGGGGTTCTGATCAAAGAACCCCACAAAAGGGTTCAATATATAACTTTTAGGGGTAACAAATATGAAACAAGCCTTTTTCTTTCGAGCCTTTTTCTTTCTAAGAGTGTGTGGGTGCAGTGGAATACAGTGTACAGTAGTAGGAGGAATAGAGTTGTTTCCTCCACTATGTGTTACAATGTAACCAACAGGAGACAATCCCGATCCCTAGGAGGAAACATTATTATTTATTTATTTTATTTAATTTATTTTACTTTAGGAAACATTCAATAACAGAAGATAACAGAGTAGAGAAGACGGCCTGGGAACAGTGGGTTAACTGCCTGCCTGCTATAACACATACACTGAGTGGACAAAACATTAGGAACACCTGCTCTTTCTATGACATAGACTGCCCAGATGAATCCAGGTGAAAATCCACTTAACTTTTTTAAGCTATGATCCCTTGTTGGTGTCACTTGTTAAATCCAACTTATACTTTTTTAAGCCTTGAGACAACTGACACATGGATTATATATGTGTGAAATTCAGAGGTTGAACTGGCAAGACTAAAGATGTAAGAGCTTTTGAACGGGGGTATGGTAGTAGCTGCCAGGCGCACCGGTTTGTGTCAAGAACTGCAACGCTGCTGGGGTTTTCACGCTCAACAGTTTCCCGTGTGTATCAAGAATGGTCCACCACCCAAAAGATAACCAGCCAACTTGACACAACTGTTGGAAGCATTGGAGTCCATGTCCCGACGAATTGAGGCTGTTCTGAGGGTAAAAGGGGAGTTGCAACTCAATCATTTAGGAAGGTGTTCCTAATGTTTTGAATACTCGGTGTAAATCACATGCAAACCCAAATGAACAGATAGGCCTACTATTACCAATATCATTTGATTATCTGCATCTATAATCATATTTTGAGTAATATTCTACGAGAGCACGTTCAGAGCGCTGTGTAGGCTGGTGCTGCAGAGCACAACCACATCGCTGAGGGATCCACGCTTATGCCGCTCCAATAGCCGCGCGTAGCAATAGAAAGACCGTTTTCTAAACGCTAGAACTCTAATCGAGTTTCCTGTTCAGTTCTCCAGCTGGCATGACGAGCTCCCGGTAGATAACCACGTGACTTCAAGGGGACCGGCGGAGAGTGTAGTCTAATGTGAATTTTCTCTGTTCCCTGGTTGGTTGACTAAGTGATGATTTCTCGGTACTGGTGCATTCCGGTGTAACCGCCGCACGCTGTGAGCTCCACTCTGCTCTGTTGATGTGAACTGTCAGAATACGTGGTAGGTTACAATAGACTTGTTTTGTTAACTATATATTAAATCATCCCGTATTAGCTTAGTAACTGCACGTCCACCTCTAGTAATGAACCGGGTTGACCTACTGTGTGTTGTATGCTATGATGATAAAATCCCATTGGGCAAACATTGGTTAAATCAACGTTGTTTCCATGTCATTTCAGTGAAATCATGTTGAATCAACATGTGGAATAGACGTTAAACTGACGTCTGTGCCCAGTGGGATGATTTTCATGACGAGCAGACTTTTTAGTCAGAGTGAAATGCTTAGTTTTATTATAAAATAGTTGAGAGACTAGTGGATTTTAATTCATTCAATGGGGTCCTCCCGGGTGGCGCAGTGGTCTAAGGAACTCCATCTCAGTGCTAGAGGCGTCACTACAGACCCTGGTTCGATCCCAGGCTGTATCACAACCAGCCATGATCAACAGTCCCATAGAGCAGTGCACAATTGGCCCAGTGGCGGCGTCTGGTTTAGGGGAGGGTTTGGCCGGGGTAGGCCTTCATTGTAAGTAAGAATTAGGTTTTTTACTGACTTGCCTAGTTAAATATAAAACGATAAAACAAGTATGGCCTGAAGACACTAAACTTTACATTTACATCAAGACAAGTTTAAGAGGAGAGAGAGAGAAATAAGGGTCTTCTTTGTGAAAAACAACTATCCTGGGCTGGGCCTGGGACAGGATGAGAGAAAGAGAGAGTAGGTGGAGGAGATGTGGGGGCTTCTAAACCACAACAGTAACCTACCACCATCCTGTCTACCTGCTACAGACACACAGAGAGGGAGACCAAGGGAGAGAGAGAGAGACAGAGACAGAGACAGAGACAGAGAGAGAGAGACCAAGGGAGAGAGAGAGAGAGAGAGAGAGAGAGAGAGAGACCAAGGGAGAGAGAGAGAGAGAGAGAGAGAGAGAAGAGAAAGAGAGAGAGAGACCAAGGCAGAGAGAGAGACCAAGGGAGAGAGAGAGAGAGAAAGACAGGGAGAGAGAGAGAGAGAGAGAGAGAGAGAGAGAGAGAGAGAGAGAGAGAGACCAACAGCCCAACCCTGACACAGGGACCCTATAGACATCTCTGTCTGTCAGCCATTACTGTGGATGTGGAGTTTTCAAGCTGCAAAAAAAAGGTAAAATTTTTTAAGGATTTATTTATAAAAAAAATTACAGCATTATCATCAAAGAAACATCAGCAGGGCAGGTGTTTGGGATCGCAGGTGAATAGATTTAGGCCTAAGTAAATAGCTCACATATAAAGTAAGCATAATACATTATGCTTAAGGCCGTCCCAGCATGATCATTCTCGAGCTGTTATTGGCAGATATCAGTTGAAAATTGGTGAATGATTGTTAGTAATAATAAATTGTCACACAGTATTTTATTTTTATTTTTTTTTCATCAGAAACAAATGTGTCCTTTCTAAAGGACAAGTCTTACGCAATTTGCTCAAATCATTTTTTAAATTGTATTATTAAAAGTGTTGTCGTTTGTTAGACCTATAATCAAAAGTGTGGTATCGTTTCCACTAGCCTTTTTTTCAACTTGAAAACAATGTAACATTCAGAGATATGAAACTGAATATGAAAACCACACATTTGCAAGCACGTCACTACAGCATGAATGGAGCAGGATTTTGTTTTAAATTAAATTCTGCAGATCAACGACAAAAATAAAAAACGGCACCTGAGCTCTTAGACCTACTAAAACCAAATAGGTCAACAAAATGCCCAACTAGACTAAAGATCCCCATCTCTGTCAAGGAGACCAGGGTTGACCTGTGAACCCATCCTCTCCATTTGATTATTAACCCAAAGCGGTTGGTTTGTTCATTAGTTCCATTTGCCCAACGCGCTTGTCTCGTTGTGTCTGGGTCTAAAGCCAGAACACAAGCGGGTCCACCGCAGTGTCTATATGATCCAGGTCCTCTCTCGCTCTCTCTCTGAGTGATCTGTTTCCTATTGTTCCTTTATTGATTTTTCAGGTAAACGACTGTTGTTTTAAACAAATATTCAGAGTCTTAATTGTAGTCAGAGCGTCAACACTTAAATAGAAATTGGAATTTCAAAAATGTAGGCTAGATTTTCTCAACGGGGTAAAAAAAAAAAAGTTGCCTCCCGCGCATAAACCTATAGATTCACTAATTTCAACAAATGTTGTTTACAATGATCGTCTGTTGTTGTTTTTTTACTGTATAACAATTGCATTAGTCCACTGAAGATAGATCGCCTAGGCCTTAGTCCATTACATTAATGAAACGTTGAATAGAAGGTCGGGCCAATGAGCAGTGAACGACGTCACTCATTTACTCCGTCGTGTCTGTCATGCACCAATAGGCGTCGCTGCAGACCTGTAATTCTGCTCGACGCCATTTGCGTGCTCTGAGGCTGCAGCTGTAGTTTGCTGTGGTACTCGTCATTGTCCTGTTGTAGCTACAGTCATATTGAGGGATGCAGCAACACGTTACACATACAATGAGCCCCTCGTTCAATTGATACAAAAATATGTCATAATTTAACTAAAACATGTTTGTAAATGAATTGAAGAGAAATGATTAACCTTTCACCATTCATTCCCCTGTAGGATGTATAATGTCTATTCGACCTACATAATCATTGTAGCATTATATGTTGCATGTTGTGGAATATCTCAAAGCCATTTATCGTCTAACTTTTTGCCATTTTACTGACACTTTTTTTCATCAACCTATTAGTGAATGATCATCAAATGACTGAGAATTCATATTCAAAACTTGATTAGACCACCTGCACCAACGGCATTTGTAAGGTGTAAAGAGAGAAATCAACTGATCGGATACATCACGTGGGAATTGTTCGATAAACAGATCTACATATCAAAGACAGAATGTTCGATACTGACTTAATTCAAACACATTTGTCTTATCATGAAATGTGAAAATCATTATTTGTGGCCAGAGAGCCGCGCGTCTTAGACTCGTTCCAGTTGTTTAATTAATGTCAGCTTTCTGTGTATGAGAACATGATGTAGTTCTTTCTACAACTAAACTAAATGAGACCAAACATACAACTCGGCCTGTCTCATTTAGGTTAGAGAATTATTTTGGAAGTAGATGGTAGATTAATTATTATCTATAGTCTATATGTTATTAACAGTGTCGTTTTTTTTTTGTTGTAGAAAATAAAATCCATCGGAAAGGATCTTAGATTTTAATGTAAATAGACGCGCATATAATATTTCTAAAAATGGTCCTAATTTAAATAGATAAGACACTATTCGGTGTTGATAGAATGTAATGGTCGCTACAACCTACTGTTTGACATTAACAGAATACTATAAAGGCTTGTGGTGGAGGTGTTGGAGGGTAACAGTTGTTTATGTTGACTCTCACATGTTATTCAGAAGTCGTTGTGTTTAGCGGGTTATTCTGTTCTATTCTGAGCTAATAGGACAGATGTGGAGGGGAAGAGAAAACACAACAGTCATTGAAACACATTGAAAACAGCAGAGTAACGATTTTCTTTGTAATTTCTGTTCTCCGCCGCTGTTTTTGGGGAAGTTTTGTTCGTGCTTTACAGCTCCCAATACATAACCTTTACCACAATTAAATACAACGATTTATTGTGGTGGCTCATACATGTGCCCTCTATTTACGCAATACGCATGGTTTCTAAACTCTTCATATTAAATCACGTTTCAAATAACCTAAAAAAAGCGTTCATTGGTTGGAAAATGGATCATGTTTGTCCCTCTTGTTATTTATGTGTTTCCCAAGGAAATGTAACCATTTCCAACAACGAAAAAGCTGTAGTCGATCTGTGTGTGAAGTGTCAGACGCAGGTTGCGGTGAGCTGTGCTCGGTCCCTAGTTGCTATCCAAACACAAATA
Source organism: Oncorhynchus masou masou (assembly GCF_036934945.1). NCBI lineage: Eukaryota > Metazoa > Chordata > Actinopteri > Salmoniformes > Salmonidae > Oncorhynchus > Oncorhynchus masou. The sequence continues at coordinate 101,491,741 of NC_088240.1, read as the reverse complement.
AACAGAAAAGAACGTTGGAGTTGATCAGTACGAGAAGGCGTGGCGGAGGGCGGGCTGAGCACGCCGAGTGCCCGGAGTCCTGAAAAGTGAAGGGACTTGTGCTCTTCAAGCCCACTACAGCCCAACTCCGAACCGAGCAGAAACAGAGCAGAGTACGGGTCTCCTGCGCCTGGCGTCGCTTGAACTCTATATAGTGATCGTAACTTTTTTCCCCTCCCGAGGTCTTCTTTGCCCCACTGTGCGCAAAGTATTACGAGTCGCAACAGATCTGGTTCTGCGACGGTATGGCGATGAGACTTACATGGACGAAGTTGGAAAACTTTTGTTGACGTTAAAGTGGAGTTTTGTCGCCTCTCTTATTAAAGGCATTGTGGATTATTGAAACACAGCAGAACTAACTGCGGAGTGACCTTTGGCGTCTGTTTATTGGGGGTAAGATTCTGTTTCCATGATAGTTGCTCTTTAATAGATTACATTACACTTGTGTTGAAACAGGTAGTGATAGATAGTTCATGACAATGAGATCCCGAGTAGCCTACTAATTGATCGTTCAAACGAGTCCATGCTGTCAGAATATACATATTTAACAGTGTAAAGTTACGTGTCAAAATACAAAGACTACAGTAATATATAGAATCTCAGGGATCATCAACTAGATTTAGCCGCGGGACGATTTGCTCTTGAGGGGATGGTCAGCGGGCCGAAACATAATTACAAACAATTTGTAGACTGCAAATTGACCGCAAGAACCACAAACGGATATAATATTTGACTAAAACATAATCATTTCAAACCTTGCTTACGTTTATATAAAGCCACATATATATTCATATTCTGCGTGGGAATACTTTGGAACATATTTCCAAAATTAAAATCACTCGGAGCTGATTTGCTGTTGTTTTTTTATAAAGTATTTCATGTCAAACAATAAAAAATAAAATAAGTGAATAAATAAATAGATTGGCGGGACAAATAAAATCCCCGGTTCGCCAGTTGGGCAGCCCAGGCCTATACGGCACAACATACATAGCGCGTCATTCAAATATTACGCAAAGACTATAGGTTATTGTACAACTACACATGTCCTTATCGACATGCATGCTGACCGGAAGTTTTGTTGCAGCTGCCCATTTCTGACAAATATCCACCTCACCATGACTTTTAAGACAAACTGTTTATGCCCTTTCATCTCATTGGCCAGTAAAGAGTTGTCCTGTGCCTGAGAACAAGGACCCAACTCTGCCCTTTCTCTGTCCAGGTGTGAACGTATAGCCAGCTATATAGGTTACACACAGTAGCCTGTTTTATGCAAGTCAATCATCTGTCAATTAATAACCTAGCATTTACTCACTGACTTTAACCCGTGTTAGAATCAATCATTCCATTGACTAAAGTTTAAACTAACGTGGGAAAACAGTTTATATTTGGGTAAAATTAGATTATTATGGATGAGTCGTACTTTTCAGACGAATGCTCAGCGAGGGTTGTCAGTTCTCGCTGGTTTGTATGCGCAGTGGTATGCTGCTACAGTAATTTATAGAAACGTGAAACTCAAAAGCACTATCAACACCTCAAAAACCACACTGCACCCAAAACGGTAGCTGTAAATGGGACGCTCTAAGTATATATTTATAAATATATTAAATTCATGTTTACACACAGTCTAAAGTTTTTGCATTTTACGCAAGAAGGTGAACATTTTAAATTGTTTTGAGAAGAACACTATTTATTTACACCTCAAACCCCCACACGGTCTAAACAAGTGTCGTGTGTGGAGAGAGTGACACGGTGGGCTCGTTCGTGGGTTTGGAAAGCATTACTTTACAACTTGGTGTCATTACACCACTTGGTGCATGTAACCCTCAGTCATTTAACAGCCCCATAATATTACCATACAGTTCTCATAACCTCACACCATATAGCACGTCTCGCCGATGTACAAGAGTATTTACAAAGGATGTACCGCAAATAAAGTATTTCTCTGACGTTGCAAAATTGTGATTATAGGTTACAACAACATTCTATAATCGGTCTTGGGACGTAATTTACAACAAAAAATATAAATCTAGTTTGTAGGCCCATATACGCTTTTGTTTTCAGAGATAAACATCGCTCAAGGCCTTAAACATGACTCCAATAGCCTAGAAATGGATTTTACAATAAAAAGAAAATGGGGGTAAAGTTGATTTTAGGAGATAAGCAAACCCCTTTTATATGTTGTTCTCTATATCGACAACGTGTGGCAAGATTACAAACTTCCACGTCTGTTGACGTAATAATAAATTTAATTAGGCCCTGTGTGTTGTTACACCGGGCATTGGCGAATATAATGGCAGCATTAAAGCAATGAGTTGTTTTAATGTATCGTGGAACATTTAATTGGGAGTGACAGCATGCACAGTCGAGCGCATCGAAAACAAAACGTCTCCAACTTTTTTTTACCATTTTTGGATGCATAACATATATTTATGTTATTAGAAGGAATAACCATGTGCTCTAGAAAAAAAATGAACGAAATGTATTTTTCACCAGCCAAACATTCAATTTGCAGTACCCACGTCTTTTTTACACGTTGTGCGCGCACACAAAAAAATAAGATATAACTTGAACGCTCTCAACATGTCTCTAGAACAAAAATACTTTATAACCAAATAGGAATCGGTTCGCCTTTAGACGGTGTGCAAATCGTACATCTTGCAGCAGATTAGTCACTGTCCTTGATTTCCACAATGGAAGGGAAGTATTAAAACACCTAATAATGTGATATAATCCGATATCAGCCCTTATTAAGGCCATTCTCAAGACGGTTGTAAATTAATTAAATGTCGACTAAGGTCAAACGGTTGGAAAGGCTCTAACGGAAAACTAATTGCAGCATTGTGCAAAATGCACAGAAATAGTTAGTCATTAACTCTATGCTTGTTTTTACTGTTTACTTGCAGTATTTTCTAGATCTATATTGTGTCATATTGTGGGTTGATGATGAACTCATATTCATTTGTATTGTTCATGTCTCCAACAGGACCTTCAACGTGGTAGAGTTGTGCCGAGGCCTTAACCGTGAAGCCTTTCGCCGCCGAGATGGGGAGCAAAGCCCTGCCCGCTCCGATCCCTCTCCACCCGTCTCTCCAGCTCACCAACTACTCCTTCCTGCAGGCGGTCAACGCCTTCCCGGCCGCGGTCGACCAGCTCCAGGGACTGTACGGCCTTAGCGCGGTGCAGACCATGCACATGAACCACTGGACACTAGGCTATCCGCACATGCAGGGATTGAGGTCGACTATCACAGAGATGGCTGCCGCTCAGGGCTTAATGGATCCCCGGTTTACCTTCACGGGGCTACCGTTCGCCGCACACCTCTTCCACCCCAAACAGGGCATTACTCACTTTATCCCCGGGCTGCACAAGGACCGACCACCACGCTTTGACTTTGCCAACCTGGCGATAGCTGCCACCCAGGAGGACCCGCCGAAGGCTGGGGATCTTTCAAAGTTGACAGCGGGGCTCGGAAGCGCGATATCTGAGTTCAACAAACTGTCGCCTGATAGAAAACCCACCCGGGGAAGGCTTCCGTCAAAAACGAAAAAGGAATTTATTTGCAAGTTCTGTGGCAGGCATTTCACCAAGTCATACAATCTTCTGATCCACGAGAGGACTCACACAGACGAGCGTCCTTATACCTGTGACATCTGCCACAAGGCCTTCCGAAGACAAGACCACCTGAGAGACCACAGGTAAGAAGCAGTGCTCTGAATGTCTGGGATGATATTGCTGTTGTTGTTTTTTTTAAGGAAAAAAAAACCGCTTTGATAGTGGTGTGTACAGAAGAGCGTCATGTCATGTTATGATCGCGTTTTATTCATATTCATTTGACTTTGTTCACAATTCCAACATTGTAACGCACCGAATTTTTTTTTTTACATATGTAGGTATTTTTTTGTAATAACTATGTTGCGTGCACTGTGTAGCGTACGACTAGTCCATATTCCGAGAGGGCGCTAAAGCCCTTTTACGCACCAGAACACAGATCAAGTCGCACTACTGACAGCAGGCACTTCTCAGCATGACTCAACCGCCTTGGAAAAGGCCACAAAGAAGAAATGCAGTTATATGAAAGGTGTTCCGTTCTCACCGCGTCTCCTCTTGTCTTCTCATTTCCAGATACATCCACTCCAAGGAAAAGCCCTTCAAATGTCAAGAATGTGGGAAAGGATTTTGTCAGTCTCGAACTTTAGCCGTTCATAAAACATTACATATGCAGGTGAGTCTTCCATCCAAACCTATATCATCTGCCATCATAACACCAGATGTATTAACACAATGTGATACCAATCACCATGTATGTGATTCAGCCAACTATATGAGGCACGAGCTCACATATCTGTGTTCTCATGTTATTACACGCGCCATGTCTTTAATTAATGCAGATCAAAGTTGGCATCTTTTCTAAAACCTAAAAAAAACATATACTTATTTGGATTGCCTGTATGGATAGTGATTGTGTCTCGACTATATTTGGCATGTATGGCAATAACTGAATGATTATGATAAGCAGTTTAAAGAAATATAGGCTCGAGCTACAGCCGTTCATTTTGTTAGGAGCACAGCTTACTTTCAGCACCATGTCAATAACTGATTGAAGAGTCATATTATAATACAATACATCTATTTATCTAAATAAACGAAAGGGAATAATCCTTTGCTTGCTTTAAATCTAAACAGGAATCTCCACACAAATGCCCCACATGCGGAAGAACCTTTAATCAAAGAAGTAACCTGAAAACTCACCTTCTCACCCATACAGACATCAAGCCCTACAGCTGTGACCGCTGCGGAAAGGTGTTTCGGCGCAACTGTGACTTGCGACGGCACAGTTTGACGCACACTCCTCATCAGGACTACTAGCCAATCTGAGAAGGCTGATGAACAGCCAAAACAAACAAACAAACAGACAGACAAACAAAACGGACGTTATTTACAGAGGAGACAACAACATCGACGAACGTTTTCGTTTTCTTCCATTGAAAGAATATAACAAACTGAACCGTGGACAAGCAATGTTACAATGGAGTGATGAACAGTACTGCGTGTCAAGTGAAGGAGCCCAGACAGAGACAGACCGCTCTTCCTGCCTCTTCTACCTGTAGAGACAGACCGCTCTTCCTTCTTCTACCTGCCAGACCGCTCTTCCTTCTTCTACCTGTAGAGACAGACCGCTCTCCCTTCCTAGAGACAGACCGCTTTCCTTCTTCTACTTGTAAATATCAAGATTTTTGGAGCCCATGTAAATCATGTATTTTTTTGTTGTTGTCCTTGAATTAAAACGTTGTTTAAAAAACAGCAACCCTAATGTTTAAAGTATGTTAAATTGTATTTTAGAAATAAAGCAAGTTAAATATTCCCATTGGTAAAAAATAAATAACTGTATTTTGTTTTATTAAATTGTTCTTTGCTGCGTAAAAAGGGAAACGTATTAGTCATGAAGTGGTGGAATGAAAAGAGAGTATAGATCCACCACCTTATCGTCTTCAACACAAAAACATACTTCATTGTGTACAAAAGGCTGACAACTTGTTATTGTAACACGCTTTCTGATTGGAAATAAAGGAGGGATGATGTATCTTTATAGTAGAATATAAAACACGAGCTGCTGCACAACCCAGAAAAAATATATTTTGTGTGGCGCTGACTAACGGGCGAATAAACGATAAGCTATAAAACAAATAAAGAGTCACACGCTCCATCTATACACTCCTAGTAATGTATTGTAGTAACTCACACGCTCCATCTATAAACTCCTAGTAATGTATTGTAGTAACTCACACGCTCCATCTATAAACTCCTAGTAATGTATTGTAGTAACTCACACGCTCCATCTATAAACTCCAAGTAATGTATTGTAGTAACTCACACGCTCCATCTATAAACTCCTAGTAATGTATTGCAGTAACTCACACGCTCCATCTATAAACTCCTAGTAATGTATTGTAGTAACTCACACGCTCCATCTATACACTCCTAGTAATGTATTGTAGTAACCTATAATGAAGAAAATAACATTGCATAAATACAACTATCTTGGCCTAAGCAACATCCTAGAATGTATTGTAGTAACCTATAATGAAGAAAATAACATTGCATAAATACAACTATCTTGGCCTAAGCAACATGTAGACCTATTTGAGAATGACTCTGTAGTATTACTACAGTAGTATTATTACAGTAGTATAATTACTACAGTGTATTATCACAGTAGTAGTATTACAGTAGTATTATCACAGTAGTAGTATTACAGTAGTATTATTACAGCAGTATTACTACAGTAGTATTATTACAGTAGTAGTATTACAGTAGTATTATTACAGTAGTATTACTACAGTGGTAGTATCACATTAGGTAGTATTACAGTAGTATTATTACAGCAGTATTATCACAGTAGTATTATTACAGTAGTATTATTACAGTAGTATTACTACAGTAGTATTATCACATTAGTAGTATTACAGTAGTATTACTACAGTAGTATTATTACAGTAGTATTACTACAGTAGTATTATTTCAGTAGGTATTATCACAGTAGTATTATTACAGTAGTATTACTATTATTATTCCAATAGTATTATTACAGTAGTAGTATTAGTATTACTACAGTAGTAGTATTACAGTAGTATTATTACAGTGGTATTATTCAATAGTATTATTACAGTAGTATTATTACAGTAGTATTACTACAATAGTATTATATTATTATTACAGTAGTATTACTACAGTAGTATTTTTACAGTATTATCATCATGTAGTATTACTACAGTAGTATTATTACAGTGGTAGTATTCCAGTAGTATTATTACAGTAGTAGTATTACAGTAGTATTAATACAGTAGTAGTATTACAGTAGTATTATTACAGTGGTATTATTATAATAGTATTATTACAGTAGTATTATTACAGTAGTATTATTACAATAGTATATTATAGTATTATTATTACAGTAGTATTATTACAGTTAGTAGTTTTACAGTAGTATTATACAGCAGTAGTATTACAGTAGTAGTATTACATTGTATTACTACAGTATAGTATTACAGTAGTATATTACAGTAGTATTATTACAGTAGTAGTATTACTATAATAGTATTATTACATTAGTAGTATTACAGTAGTATTACTACAGTAGTAGTATTACAGTAGTAGTATTACAGTGGTATTACTATAATAGTATTATTACATTAGTAGTATTACAGTAGTATTATTACAGCAGTAGTATTACAGCAGTAGTATTACAGTAGTAGTATTACAGCAGTAGTATTACAGTAGTATTACTACAGTAGTATTATTACAGTAGTAGTATTACAGTAGTATTATTACAGTAGTATTACTACAGTAGTAGTATTACTACAGTAGTATTATTACAGTAGTATTACCACAGTAGTAGTATTACAGTAGTATTACTACAGTAGTAGTATTATTACAGTAGTAGTATTACAGTAGTATTACTACAGTAGTAGTATTACAGTAGTATTACCACAGGAGTAGTATTATTGTTGGTGTTACTGTCATGGTGTGATTAGTAATAGAGTGTATTCTAATTATAATATGATCCTATCTATATGACAGCTGACAGCTGACAGAGGATCATTAGCCGTTCAATTAGCAGCATTAGCAGCAGGGCAACACGTCATATCTGATATCTTTATCTCCACCATGGCCTCTGATCGCTACTGATCGTTATTATACATTTAAGAAGCTGCAAAGTGGGCCCACAGTGGCATAAGGACACGCACAATTACACAGAAGGTTAATGTTTTAAATTGTTTTTATTTATTTAACCTTTATTTAACTAGGTAAGTCCGTTAAGAACAAATTCTTATATACAATGACGGTTCCCAACACATTTTTCATGCAAAATCAAATACATTTGTTTGGAAAACATGTATTATTATAATTATTGTTATTATTATTACTATTGTTATTATTATTATTATAGATCAAGTATTACAATTGTTATTATTAGGATATTGCTATTACACTACTATATAATTATGTTTTACTAGTAGCCTATCGCCTACTGGTATTCAGTTATAGTATGTCGGCCTGATAATAATAATGATAATCTTGATTTTCTTAATCGTCTATTTTCATATTGTTCCAGATCAAGACAATGGTTGAACGTCTTTCCACCAATCAGTAAAGAGACAACATATTTGATCAAGTGTCGACACAAATAATAATGAACATGAACATCGCTGCTATTGCTAAGACGTGTCAACTCTTGGAAAACGAAATGCGTAAAGCCTCCAAAGATTTTGTAATTTTCTAGAAAACATATTTTTTGTTTCCACGTCCACGTGCTCCGGTAAAAACAAGCGTGAGGAAATATAGTGTTATCTCTCTCTTTGTCTCTCTGTCTGACTCGCTCTCTCTCTGTCTCTCATTGTTAAAATATGTTCAGAACAACGTGATCGTTGAATAATAAGAGATAGGGCCTGACTTTTGACCCGGAAGTACTGTTGTAACTCGGTCAAAATGATAGACCTACCTCCTATTTTCAAATCAAAGTTTATTGGTCGCGTAGGCCTGCACAGATGTTATCGCAGGTGCAGCGAAATGCATAACCTAAAAAGCAACCGCTTTCGATTGGTGCACTGAAACAGAGCCCCATTCTACAGCGGTGCAACAGCTGACAGAAGTTGTCATATTTTAGAGCAATATAAAAACAATAACGCAACAGCGACAACAATGGAACCCATCATGACAATAATCAGAAGCATACGACGGATGGAAGACAACTGGTCCTGTATCTAGGCCTCCCTTTACACCCCCACGGGCCTACTAATAATCCTGTGTATATTCATTGATAGGAAATGCTAACAATAATCGACATTTCAATGATGTAAATTAGAATTATGTGATACTATTTTTCTATTTGATCTAGTTTCCTTTTTTTTTAAATGATTATGGTCTGTAACCCTTTTATTTATACGTTTGATAACCAGGAAAACATTGTCAACTTAATTTAGAATTAATGGAACAAATGACCGACAGTGCTTTACTCTTAATAATACTAATAATACCATTACAATATAACAATATTCTTACATTTATTTGTATTTTTTTTTAAAACAATATTTGAGTAATATATGTAATAACAAAACACACATTTCGGATTTTAAAAATTAGGCCTATAAGAATACACTTGAATTAAAAAAAAACCACAACAATTAACTATATATTTTTCTAAATAAATATTTAACACAACTAACAAACATTGGTAAGTCGTAACCATGACATCTGTAACACATCGTAATGTCATCATCCGGGTCTGTTCTTTCAAAAAGAAGTTCGATATTCAAAACACACGCACACTGAAAGCTCACGTCATAATCAAAAGCTATATTATGACGACTGCTTGGCAACAAGTGTGCTAAAACTAACCCGAGTAACAAACCCCTAAACGCTGTATAAGTGAGTTTGACGTTTAATCTGGCTCCACATTTAAACCCCTTCTATGTAACCCCGCTCCGAAGCTTTCCCATTTCGAACAGGGAAAATGACCTTCTTGGGAAGGTTAAGCTGTAGCCTGAAACGCCATGGGGAGCCCGAAGATTTAGGGTGAAACTCGAGGAAAGTCGATCTTAAAAGGAACAAATATTGAGCTGTCCGATGTCCTGCCGTTGACAGGAGCGTTCACAAACGGGACAGTATTTTCACATATTCTCAGACCTCTTTACCAGTCCATTTGCTATTCATTTCTATTTGTATTATAGCCCTTCATGTTTTGAAGAAATGTGATTGTTTTTAGTCAAACACTTCAATCCAGTGGGCATACCCTGACTTTATTTGCAGTGACAAAGGGTTTCTAATATTGTGATTGGACATCAAAGGAGCAGCTACATTGACTATTGGCTGGAACAAATCCTCTCAAAGGAGCAGCTACATTGACTATTGGCTGAAACAAAATCCTCTCTTTAAATAATTTCAGTGCGAGGACACATGTTAGCACTAAACCCACGCCAAGTCAGTGTACACGTCATCGGGGCTAAGAATGGGAACTCATTAGGGCCAGGGTTGGGGCCAGGGGCTAAGAATGGGAACTCACATGTCTAACTGAAGAGTCAAAAGTTACACTATATTAGGGCCAGGGTTAGGGCCAGGGTTGAGGCCAGGGTTAGGGTTAGGGTAGGGGCCAGGGGCTAAGAATGGGAACTCACATGTCTAACTGAAGAGTCAAAAGTTACACTATATTAGGGCCAGGGTTAGGACCAGGGTTAGGGCCAGGGTTGAGGCCAGGGTTAGGGCCAGGTTTAGGGCCAGGGTTGGGGCCAGGGGCTAAGAATGGGAACTCACATGTCTAACTGAAGAGTCAAAAGTTACACTATATTAGGGTTAGGGTTAGGGTTGGGGCCAGGGTCTAAGAATGGGAACTCAGGAGTCAAAAGTTACACTATATTAGGGTTAGGGCCAGGGTTAGGGCCAGGGTTAGGGCCAGGGTTTGGGCCAGGCCAGGGTTGGGGCCAGGTTTGGGCCAGGGTTAGGGCCAGGGTTAGGGCCAGGTTTAGGGCCAGGTTTAGGGCCAGGGTTGGGGCCAGGGTTGGGAACTCACATGTCCAAGGTTGGGGCCAGGGTTAGGGCCAGGGTTGAGGCCAGGTTTAGGGCCAGGGTTGAGGCCAGGTTTAGGGCCAGGGTTGGGGCCAGGGTTAGGGCTGTGTCCTCACTAGCCTTATCTCACTGAGAGAGGATAACAGCTAAGTGCTCAATAGCCTCACTTACCCCTGACTCTATATAACAACAACAATATAACGTTGGACAACCCTAGCTGACACCAGGCCTGTTTATTATGCACCAGACTTTTATTATGGTAATATAACAATAGATACCAGAGACCTTTATTCTGGAATAAATAACAAACTAGACAGGACTATGTTAGTTATACATTTTGTTACATAAAAGGAACATATTTTTTTTTAGGGTTCATTAAAGAGGCAATCAGCATTAGAAACAATAACAAAGCGGCCTCCCCACCTCCAGTTCAGGCAACCAGCTGAGGGATGAGCAAGGAGAAATGGAACCACTCTCAAATTCATAGACAGAACTGTGGATACAAGGATTGACCCTCCATGATTTCAACATATGATAGTTTTAACCAGAGGCTATAATAATTTGATTATATTTTCTGTGTTTACAAATTTTTATTTTATTTACAAAAAACAAAACATTTTATTTAACCTTTCTTTAATGAATTAACTAAACATAGGATTAAAATAAGTTGATAGAAATTATTCACATCTTATCCAGGTTGTTATGTTACAGGCTGAATTTGAAATGGTAAAAATAATAAAATAATAATAATTTGTCACTGGCCTACCCACAATACCCCATAATGTCAATGTGAAATGGGTGGCAGTGTAGCCTAGTGGTTAGAGCGTTAGAGACTAGTAACCGGAAGGTTGTGAGTTCAAACCCCTGAGCTGACAAGGTACAAATCTATCGTTCTGCCCCTGAACAGGCAGTTAACCCACTGTTCCCAGGCCGTCATTGAAAAGAAGAATGTGTTCTTAACTGACTTGCCTAGTTAAATAAAGGAAAAATTAAAAAATGATGCTTTTTGAGATTCTTACAAATTAATAAAAAAGGAACAGCTGAAATGTCTTGAGTCAATAACTATTAAACCACTTCGTTTCGGCTCAATACGTTCAGGAGCAACAAGCCACATAACAAGTTGCACGGACTCACTCTGTGTGCAATAATAGTGTTCAACATGATTTTATTTAATGACTGCTTCCTCGCTGTACCCCACACACACATATAATTATCTGTAAGGTCCCTCAGTCGAGCACAGATTCAACCACAGAGACCAGGGAGGTTTTCCAATGCCTCGGAAAGAAGGCAACCCGTTGGTAGAGGGGTAAAAAAAAAGAAGCAGACATTGAATATCCCTTTGATCATGGTGAAGTTCTCAATTACACTTTGGATGGTGTATCAAGTCACTACCAAGATACAGGCGCCCTTCCTAACTCAGTAGCCGGAGAGGAAGGAAACCACTCAGGGATTTCACCATGAGGCCAATGGTGACTTTAAAAACAGTTAATGAGTTTAATGGCTGTGATAAGAGAAAACTGAGGATGGATCAACAACATTGTAGTTACTCCACAATACTAACCTAATTTACAGAGGGAAAAGAAGGAAGTCTGTACAGAATAAAAATTATTCCAAAACATGCATCCTGTTTGCGACTAGGCACTAAAGTAAAACTGCAAAAAATGTGGCAAAGCAATTAACTTTTTGTTCTGAATACAAAGTGTTGTGTTTGGGGCAAATCCAATACAACACATTACTGAGTACCACTCTATGTATTTTCTACCATAGTGGTGACTGCATATTTATAAAAAAAAAACATGTATTTAACATTTATTTAAGTAGGCAAATCAGTTAAGAAAAAAATCTTATTTTACAATGACGCACTATCCCGGACAATGCTGGGCCAATTGTTCACCACCCTAAGGGACTCCCAATCACAGCCACATGTGATTCAGCCTGGATTCAACAACAAAAAAACTCAGACAATGAATATCCCTTTGAGCATGGTGAAGTTCTTAATTACACTTTGGATGGTGTATCAATACACCCAGTCACTACCAAGAATTACAGGTATCACCTCTTGCACTGAGATGCAGTGGCTTAGATGGCTGTGCCACTCGGGAGCCTGAGTGTTTTGGGTGTGCTTGTAATCGTTAATGACTGGGGAGGTGGTCAGGATAAAAAAAAAAAAAAAATTGGATTTAAGCGCAGGCAAAATCCTAGATAAAAACCTGGTTCAGTCTGCTTTTCACCAGACAATGGTGAGATTAATTCACTTTCAACAGGACAATGGTGAGATGAATTCACCTTTCAACAGGACAATGGTGATTAATTCACCTTTCAACAGGACAATGGTGAGATGAATTCACCTTTCAACAGACAAGAACCTAAAACATCAGGATAATTCTACACTGGAGGTGATTACCAAAACAACAGTGAATGTTCCTGATTGGACGAGTTACAGTTTTGATAAAAATCTGCTTGAAAATCTAAGGCCAGACCTGTAAACAGTTGTCTAGCAACGATCAATACCAATTTAACAGATAATAATAATGGGCAAATATTGGTTGTTCAAAGCTCTTAGAGACTTACCCAGAAAGACTAACAGCTGTTATCAATCTTAGAGACTTAACCCAGAAAGACTAACAGCTGTAATCAATCTTAGAGACTTACCCAGAAAGACTCACAGCTGTATTTGCTGCCAAAGGTGATTCTAACATGTATTGACTCAGGGGTGTGTGAATTCTTATGTACATTAGATATTTCTGTATTTAATTTTCAATACATTTGCAAACATTTCTAAAAATAATGTTTTTCTCCACTTTGTCATGATGGGGTATTGTGTGTAGATGGGTGAGAATAGAAATATATTTAATCCATTTTGAATTCAGGCTGTAGCACAACAACATGTGGAATAAGTGAAGGGGTATGGATACTCTCTGAAGGCCCTGTATATTTAGGGTACTGATGGGGTGTGACAGTGGAACTAAACTCATGAGGCGTTTAGACGTTATATTCTTCAACAATCAATGGGTGCATACCATTAATTTATAAGTCCAAAAATGGATGTAGAAACTGCTGATTGTCTTTTTTAAATTTATTTGACTATGTAAGGAGACGAGAGGAATAAGTGTTGATTTGTAAAACTACACCTGGAAATAAGGGAGAAGTTTTTAATATGAAATGGAATAAACATCAGAATTCAACAACATGCTCAAGCAGTATGTGGTTTAAATCAGATTATTTTCTTATATTTGAAATCTCCAGAGAAAATGAACATAACAGTAATACAATAATAAACGCATTGACCTATGTGATCTGCTATTTTTCATTCTATTGTATTGAAATCAGACATTTCAGAATTTGCTGGGAGAAGTAATCAACATGTCGACAATGACGAGCAGTTGACACCTGCAGACTTCTGGAGACTAGAATCTAAAGACGAAACATTCGTTTAAAGATTTCAGCATGATGAACGACACATTTAGCATTTATTGTTTATTCCTATTCCAAGTACTCTGGTGCAACATTTGATACATTTTTATTATAGCCATACATTTTCTACTATCAATCTATTTTAATTTTAATTACTGTATCATGCTAGAATTATAATCAAACCATTCATGAGCTAAATTTAAGAAGTTGACTAGCTACTTGTATGCAGATCATGTAGCCTCAAACCGCAATCGTTTTGTGTTTCAATTGCGCTTGATAAATTTACACCATTTTGCTCTAAACACAATTCACTATATTTTATGAATGAGACAAGACAAGGAAAGGGAACCGCGTAAATGTATTGGTTTGGTCCCATCACGGGGGGCGTGGTGTTTGATACCTAACCAGGAAATGACGACACAGTTAACACGCGGAAGTTCTGTGTTAGTTGACGATGACGTTTGCCTGAGACAAAAATGTGCCTTGCTTCAGCTAACGGGATGAATTAACTAGTGTGCTACCGAAGAGATTCATTGAAAACTGCAGCAAACACGTAAGGCAAATAATTGAGTGTAAGTAGAGACAGCAGTCGTATAAGCTTCGTTTATTTGGCTACTGAAATGGCTAGATATCTAGCTAGGCTAAGGTTAGGACTGGAGCTATCCAACTCAACTGTCATTTGGCGAGCCAACACTTTACCAGAATGTAACACAGACACCCGTTTATAATAGTCCAATAACTAATCAGCTAGCGAACTAACTCTAACCAGCCTTATTAATTGCTGCTATCTAGGTAGATAACTAATGGTACGTGCCAGGGCCACAAGTTTGTTGAAACTTGCATGCTAACTGTGCTAGCTAGCTGGGTTGCATTGTATGGACCCCAATCAACAATATTATGATGTCCTTTTAAAGGCGCTTCATGGTCAGTCCGATGTCTGCATTGGTCGTGCGGTATTTACGGTGATACGGCCTCTGCAGAAGTCATGGCGTTAATACTTGTTGCGCTTCGTAGAGCAGCTGTGGAAGGAAGACGTGAAGGAAGCGAGTTTGTGTTTATACAGGGACTTCCCGCCCTCACCTACAGTCAACCAATCATGTCAATGCGGAACTATACGGAGCCCTCCTCGTTGTTAGAGGTGCCTGGCGAGGTGGTGGCCTCTTCATGCCTCCAGAGGCTCAGCAACATGCGTCTCATCATCCATATTGTGCCTCCGACCACATTCTAGATTAAACATAAATTGGATTTAATCCAGATGAAAGCGCCAGTACACATCAGATACACCCATAGAGATAGATAGCCCAATCAACCTCCACTGTATGCTTATTGTTATTGTTGAATGTATGGCTATTTCGACACTTGGTTGTTGTTACTGTTATACCGTTGACAATTTCTCATTTTTATATTGTAAATATCCAAAATAAGCTTTGGCAATATGTACATTGTTACCTCATGCCAATTAAGCAAATGTAATTTAATAGATGGAGGAATAATTTATTTAAAAAAATAATCTGTGCCGCTGTAGCGTCAGTGACGGCATAGGTAGCGCTATTGAGGCTACAACTCATAGGAATCCCCACCCAGTTAACTACTTTAAAATGGCGGAAGTATGGTGGAAGCCCTTCATGGTCCTGCCTATGCTTAAATGGTCACTAGAGGCCTCTATCATTCTCTATGGCTACACTATCTAGCTAGCTGCCAGGCTGTAGTGAGCTATCACAGTTCAAGTCAAATTGTATTTGTCTCATGCTTCGTAAACAACAGGTGTAAAACTAACCATCTAGAAGAAAAAGCAACGCACACCTATTAAGATGAGGTGCTGGCTAGCGGAGTAGAAACTTGAAAATAAAAATAAAACAGAGCCGCACACTCTTGGAGCTCAGATGCAAAAATGTAATACCAACGTTTCGACAGCGTGCGGCTCTCTCTTTTATTTTTATTTTCAAGTAAAACTAACCATGAAATAGTTATGGGTCCCTTTTCCAACAATGCAGAGTTAAATATGACAAATAAAAAATTGTGACACGAGGAATAAATGCTCAGTGAATAACAACGTTGATAAACTCTATAGTCTCACTACGTAAGCAATGCAATCTAGCAAATGATCCACACTCAAGTCACATAGCTTTGCATACATGAAAAGGCAAAACCACATGATGTTGTGTGAGGTGGTTAGCTGTAACTTTAATGTTGTCAAATAAAGGACGATCTATAACACACATTACCATGTGACTGGTTCTACCAGTTCTCTACAGTCCTGCATCTCTAGCTAGGGAAGTTAGTTTGACTGGAGGGCTTTTTGAAGGGCTGTAGGCATGGCTAGCTAAGGATAGCCCTTGGTTACCAGATGTTGTTTGGCTAGCTAAGGATAGCCCTCGTTTACCAGATGTTATTTGGCTAGCTAAGGATAGCCCTCGTTTACCAGATGTTATTTGGCTAGCTAAGGATAGCCCTCGGTTACCAGATATGTTATTTGGCTAGCTAAGGATAGCCCTCGGTTACCAGATATTATTTGGCTAGCTAAGGATAGCCCTCGGTAACCAGATGTTGTTTGGCTAGCTAAGGATAGCCCTCGTTTACCAGATGTTATTTGGCTAGCTAAGGATAGCCCTCGGTTACCAGATATGTTATTTGGCTAGCTAAGGATAGCCCTCGGTTACCAGATATGTTATTTGGCTAGCTAAGGATAGCCCTCATTTACCAGATATGTTATTTGGCTAGCTAAGGATAGCCCTCGTTTACCAGATATGTTATTTGGCTAGTTAAGGATAGCTCTCGTTTACCAGATATGTTATTTGGCTAGCTAAGGATAGCCCTCGGTTACCAGATATGTTATTTGGCTAACTAAGGATAGCCCTCGGTTACCAGATATGTTATTTGGCTAGCTAAGGATAGCCCTCGATTACCAGATATGTTATTTGGCTAGCTAAGGATAGCCCTCGGTTACCAGATATGTTATTTGGCTAGCTAAGGATAGCCCTCGGTTACCAGATATGTTATTTGGCTAGCTAAGGATAGCCCTCGTTTACCAGATATGTTATTTGGCTAGCTAAGGATAGCCCTCGGTTACCAGATATGTTATTTGGCTAGCTAAGGATCGCCCTCGGTTACCAGATATGTTATTTGGCTAGCTAAGGATAGCCCTCGGTTACCAGATATGTTATTTGGCTAGCTAAGGATAGCCCTCGGTTACCAGATATGTTATTTGGCTAAATCAACTTGCTTTATTCAACCTTTATTTATTTTTTTAAACTATGTTTGTGACTTGGAATGACTCCTTTCTTCCCTGTTGTGTTTGTGGTCCAGGACAGAGGCAGGATGTTGGAGTCCTATGTCACGCCCCTGTTGATGACCTACGTGAACAAATACATCAAGAACCTGAAGCCCTCTGACCTGCAGCTGTCGCTATGGGGAGGAGACGTAGTACTGAGCAAGCTGGAGCTGAAGCTGGATGTCCTGGAGCAGGTATGGATTCATCCTGGAATTAAACTAGAATAAAGCGTAGTAACACTGTAATAACACAGTAATAACCTGGTATTAACACTATAATACCCCTGTAATACCACTGTAGTACCCCTGTAATAACACTGTAGTACCCCTGTAATAACACTGTAGTACCCCTGTAATAACACTATAATACCCCTGTAATAACACTATAATACCCCTGTAATAACACTATAATACCCCTGTAATAGCCCTGTAATAACCTGGTATTAACACTATAATACCCTGGTATTAACACTATAATACCCCTGTAATAACACTGTAGTACCCCTGTAATAACACTATAATACCCCTGTAATAGCCCTGTAATAACCTGGTATTAACACTGTAATACCCCTGTAATAACACTATAATAACCTGGTATTAACACTGTAATACCCCTGTAATAACACTGTAATACCCATGTAGTACCCCTGTAATAACACTGTAGTACCCCTGTAATAACACTGTAGTACCCCTGTAATAACACTGTAGTACCCCTGTAATAACACTGTAGTACCCCTGTAATAACACTGTATTACCCCAGTAATAACACTATAATACCCCTGTAATAACACTATAATACCCCTGTAATAACACTATAATACCCCTGTAATAACACTGTAGTACCCCTGTAATAACACTATAATACCCCTGTAATAGCCCTGTAATAACCTGGTATTAACACTGTAATACCCCTGTAATAACACTATAATAACCTGGTATTAACACTGTAATACCCCTGTAATAACACTGTAATACCCATGTAGTACCCCTGTAATAACACTGTAGTACCCCTGTAATAACACTGTAGTACCCCTGTAATAACACTGTAGTACCCCTGTAATAACACTGTAGTACCCCTGTAATAACACTGTATTACCCCAGTAATAACACTGTAATACCCCTGTAGTAATCTGGTATTAACACTAATTGCACTGTAATAACACTGTAATAACCTGGTATTAACACTATAATACCCCTGTAATAACACTGTAATAACCTGGTATTAACACTATAATACCCCTGTAATAACACTATAATAACCTTGTATTAACACTATAATACCCCTGTAATAACACTATAATAACCTGGTATTAACACTATTTGCACTGTAATAACACTGTAATAACCTGGTATTAACACTGTAATACCCCTGTAATGTCCAGGAATAACTCTTAGTAATGCTATTGACTTTATCTGCTCTTTTCCTGAGGTCACTTTATGAATGGAGGTCATGTCAGTCTCAATCTGAGTCTGCCCTTTACCTGAGGTCACTTTATGAATGGAGGTCATGTCAGTCTCAATCTGAGTCTGCCCTTTACCTGAGGTCACTTTATGAATGCAGGTCATGTCAGTCTCAATCTGAGTCTGCTCTTTACCTGAGGTCACTTTATGAATGGAGGTCATGTCAGTCTCAATCTGAGTCTGCCCTTTACCTGAGGTCACTTTATGAATGGAGGTCATGTCAGTCTCAATCTGAGTCTGCCCTTTACCTGAGGTCACTTTATGAATGGAGGTCATGTCAGTCTCAATCTGAGTCTGCCCTTTACCTGAGGTCACTTTATGAATGGAGGTCATGTCAGTCTCAATCTGAGTCTGCCCTTTACCTGAGGTCACTTTATGAATGGAGGTCATGTCAGTCTCAATCTGAGTCTGCCCTTTACCTGAGGTCACTTTATGAATGCAGGTCATGTCAGTCTCAATCTGAGTCTGCCCTTTACCTGAGGTCACTTTATGAATGGAGGTCATGTCAGTCTCAATCTGAGTCTGCCCTTTACCTGAGGTCACTTTATGAATGGAGGTCATGTCAGTCACAATCTGAGTCTGCCCTTTACCTGAGGTCACTTTATGAATGGAGGTCATGTCAGTCTCAATCTGAGTCTGCCCTTTACCTGAGGTCACTTTATGAATGGAGGTCATGTCAGTCACAATCTGAGTCTGCCCTTTACCTGAGGTCACTTTATGAATGGAGGTCATGTCAGTCTCAATCTGAGTCTGCTCTTTACCTGAGGTCACTTTATGAATGGAGGTCATGTCAGTCTCAATCTGAGTCTGCCCTTTACCTGAGGTCACTTTATGAATGGAGGTCATGTCAGTCTCAATCTGAGTCTGCCCTTTACCTGAGGTCACTTTATGAATGGAGGTCATGTCAGTCTCAATCTGAGTCTGCCCTTTACCTGAGGTCACTTTATGAATGGAGGTCATGTCAGTCTCAATCTGAGTCTGCCCTTTACCTGAGGTCACTTTATGAATGGAGGTCATGTCAGTCTCAATCTGAGTCTGCTCTTTTCCTGAGGTCACTTTATGAATGCAGGTCATGTCAGTCTCAATTGGAGTCTTTTCCCACCAGAGGTCACTTGTTCCATCGTCCGGTGGCTCGACGTGTCACCCTGCCTCCTGTCTGTTCCTGCTCAACAGTGACACCCAGGGACAGGGGCTGGGATCCCAGGGACAGGGGCTGGGATCCCAGGGACAGGGGCTGGGATCCCAGGGACAGGGGCTGGGATCCCAGGGACAGGGGCTGGGATCCCAGGGACAGGGGCTGGGATCCCACCAGAGCTGATGTCAAACAGTCTGTGTCCAGTGATTGATGACGCGGCTGTAACTCAATGTGGATTTTAGTGATCACTTTAGGTAGCCTAGTGGTCAGGGGGCGGGTAGCCTAGTGGTTAGGGGGGGTAGCCTAGTGGTTAGGGGGCGGGTAGCCTAGTGGTTAGGGGGGCAGGTTGCCTAGTGGTTAGGGGGAGGCAGGTAGCCTAGTGGTTAGGTGGGGGGGGGGCAGGTAGCCTAGTGGTTAGGGGGAGGCAGGTAGCCTAGTGGTTAGAGGGGGGCAGGTAGCCTAGTGGTTAGAGGGAGGGGGAGGCAGGTAGCCTAGTGGTTAGGGGAGGGGGAGGCAGGTAGCCTAGTGGTTAGGGGAGGGGGAGGCAGGTAGCCTAGTGGTTAGGGGAGGGGGAGGCAGGTAGCCTAGTGGTTAGGGGAGGGGGAGGCAGGTAGCCTAGTGGTTAGGGGAGGGGGAGGCAGGTAGCCTAGTGGTTAGGGGAGGGGGGGAGGCAGGTAGCCTAGTGGTTAGGGGAGGGGGGGAGGCAGGTAGCCTAGTGGTTAGAGGGGGGGGCAGGCAGGTAGCCTAGGGGTTAGAGGGGGGAGGCAGGTAGCCTAGTGGTTAGAGGGGGGAGGCAGGTAGCCTAGGGGTTAGAGGGGGGGTTGCTGGATCGAATCCCCGAGCTGCAAGGTAGAAATCTGTTGTTCTGTCCCCGAACAAGGCAGTTAACCCACAATTCCCTGTTAGGCCGTCATTGTAAATAATATATTTTTCTGAACTGACATGCCTAAAAAGTTAATATGAAATCAGGGCCTAAAGGTCTAAAAATATGGTCCCCAATCCAATTTCTATACAGAAGGTTTCCTGTTGACTTATTCTTGTTGAGAAGTTAGAGGAGATCGTACCCTCATGTCTGGTCAGTTGTCCACAGATGATCTCCTGTAGAGATCCTACCCTCATCTCCTGTAGAGATCCTACCCTCATCTCCTGTAGAGATCGTACCCCACGTCCCTTAGCATTGCCAGACCCAGGCTCCAACCCACTGAGCCAATGCAGGGCCTTATTTAATATGATTCCCTGTGTCTAGGAGCTGAAACTGCCCGTTACCTTCCTGAGCGGTCACATCCATGAGCTGCGTATCCACGTACCCTGGACCAAGCTGGGCTCCGAGGCCGTGGTCATCACCATCAACACAATGGAGTGTATCCTCAAATTGAAGGACGGAGCGCAGGTTCGTACTGCCGGGTTTTATATATATATATATATACAGGAGCCCACTGATGATTAGTGCACTGCAGACAAGTGCAGTACTCCAATTTAGTGCATACCGTCATGGCATTCCGAAGGTGGTGTGTGTTTCTGAGACCTACAGTCTTGCTGTATCCCTGAAAGAAGTTCAAGCCTTCCTCGATATCTTAAGGGGAGAGGTTTTTACACGACCCAAGTTAATAATCTCTGTCATATAACGTTCCACATGGAATAGACTTGGTTTAAAACGTGTTGTTGGTTTCTTCCCGATCCAACTTCCTTTCTAGACTCCTCTACCCAGAACCCCCTCTGTCTCCGCAGCACATTCTAGACTCCTTTACCCAGAACCCTCTCTGTCTCCGCAGCACATTCTAGACTCCTCTACCCAGAACCCCCTCTGTCTCCGCAGCACATTCTAGACTCCTTTACCCAGAACCCTCTCTGTCTCCGCAGCACATTCTAGACTCCTCTACCCAGAACCCCTCTGTCCCCTCAGCAGTCCAACAGCCCCATGGCTCAGTTTATCACATTCTAGATTCCTCTACCCAGAACCCCCTCTCTCCCCTCAGCAGTCCAACAGCCCCATGACTCAGTTTATCACATTCTAGATTCCTCTACCCAGAACCCCCTCTGTCCCCTCAGCAGTCCAACAGCCCCATGGCTCAGTTTATCACATTCTAGATTCCTCTACCCAGAACCCCCTCTCTCCCCTCAGCAGTCCAACAGCCCCATGACTCTGTTCACCACATTCTAGATTTCTCTACCCAGAACCCCCTCTGTCCCCTCAGCACATTCTAGACTCCTCTACCCAGAACCCACTCTGTCCACTCAGCACATTCTAGACTCCTCTACCCAGAACCCCCTCTGTCCCCTCAGCACATTCTAGACTCCTCTACCCAGAACCCCCTCTGTCTCCGCAGCACATTCTAGACTCCTTTACCCAGAACCCTCTCTGTCTCCGCAGCACATTCTAGACTCCTCTACCCAGAACCCCCTCTGTCCCCTCAGCAGTCCAACAGCCCCATGGCTCAGTTCACCACATTCTAGATTTCTCTACCCAGAACCCCCTCTGTCCCCTCAGCACATTCTAGATTCCTCTACCCAGAACCCCCTCTCTCCCCTCAGCAGTCCAACAGCCCCATGACTCTGTTCACCACATTCTAGATTTCTCTACCCAGAACCCCCTCTGTCCCCTCAGCACATTCTAGACTCCTCTACCCAGAACCCACTCTGTCCCCTCAGCACATTCTAGACTCCTCTACCCAGAACCCACTCTGTCCCCTCAGCACATTCTAGACTCCTCTACCCAGAACCCCCTCTGTCCCCTCAGCAGTCCAACAGCCCCATGGCGCAGTTCATCACATTCTAGACTCCTCTACCCAGAACCCCCTCTGTCCCCTCATCACATTCTAGACTCCTCTACCCAGAACCCACTCTGTTCACTCAGCACATTCTAGACTCCTCTACCCAGAACCCCCTCTGTCCACTCAGCACATTCTAGACTCCTCTACCCAGAACCCCCTCTGTCCACTCAGCAGTCCAACAGCCCCATGGCGCAGTTCATCACATTCTAGACTCCTCTACCCAGAACCCCCTCTGTCCCCTCAGCAGTCCAACAGCCCCATGGCTCAGTTCATTACATTCTAGACTCCTCTACCCAGAACCCACTCTGTCCCCTCAGCACATTCTAGACCCCTCTACCCAGAACCCCCTCTGTCCCCTCAGCAGTCCAACAGCCCCATGGCTCAGTTCATCACATTCTAGACTCCTCTACCCAGAACCCCCTCTGTCCCCTCAGCAGTCCAACAGCCCCATGGCTCAGTTCATCACATTCTAGACTCCTCTACCCAGAACCCACTCTGTCCACTCAGCACATTCTAGACTCCTCTACCCAGAACCCACTCTGTCCCCTCAGCAGTCCAACAGCCCCATGGCTCAGTTCACCTCTTTCTTCGTCTTGCGTCTCCAATTGGTTTGCATGTCTAATGAGCGTCCGTAGAGCCAATTTAACCACGGTGCCTCAGAGGGGCAGATTAAAGCTGACTGGAATCACAGCCTGGTGGTACCGTTATTTTGTTGTGTTGTAACGTTCCAACCCAGACAAAGGGGTTGAAAGGTGTTAATTTGACAGGGATAAGTAGCAGCTGCTGTTATCATCTTCATCAACGCTTAATTGTTCTTGTCAAGTCTGGGGGAAGGAATCCCCTGAAGAAAATAGGACAACAGAAAGAAAGAAGCAACTAACTCCCTGGCTGTTTTTAGAGCAGGGCTGAGTGATGTCAACTAACTCCCTGGCTGTTTTTAGAGCAGGGCTGAGTGATGTCAACTAGCTCCCTGGCTGTTTTTAGAGCAGGGCTGAGTGATGTCAACTAACTCTCAGCAGGGCTGAGTGATGTCAACTAACTCTCAGCAGGGCTGAGTGATGTCAACTAACTCTCAGCAGGGCTGAGTGATGTCAACCAACTCTCAGCAGGGCTGAGCGATGTCAACTAACTCCCTGGCTGTTTTTAGAGCAGGGCTGAGTGATGTCAACTAACTCTCAGCAGGGCTGAGTGATGTCAACTAACTCCCAGGTGTTTTTAGCGCAGGGCTGAGCGATGTCAACTAACTCCCAGGTGTTTTAAGAGCAGGGCTGAGTGATGTCAACTAACTCTCAGCAGGGCTGAGTGATGTCAACTAACTCCCAGGTGTTTTTAGCGCAGGGCTGAGCGATGTCAACTAACTCTCAGCAGGGCTGAGTGATGTCAACTAACTCCCTGGCTGATTTTAGAGCAGGGCTGAGTGATGTCAACTAACTCCCAGGTGTTTTTTAGAGCAGGGCTGAGTGATGTCAACTAACTCCCTGGCTGTTTTTAGAGCAGGGCTGAGTGATGTCAACTAACTCCCTGGCTGTTTTTAGAGCAGGGCTAAGTGATGTCAACTAACTCCCTGGCTGTTTTTAGAGCAGGGCTGAGTGATGTCAACTAACTCCTTGGCTGTTTTTAGAGCAGGGCTGAGTGATGTCAACTAACTCCCAGGTGTTTTTTAGAGCAGGGCTGAGTGATGTCAACTAACTCCCAGGTGTTTTTTAGAGCAGGGCTGAGTGATGTCAACTAACTCCCTGGCTCTTTTTAGACCAGGGCTGAGTGATGTCAACTAACTCCCTGGCTGATTTTAGAGCAGGGCTAAGTGATGTCAACTAACTCCCTGGCTGTTTTTAGAGCAGGGCTGAGTGATGTCAACTAACTCCCAGGTGTTTTTTAGAGCAGGGCTGAGTGATGTCAACTAACTCCCTGGCTCTTTTTAGAGCAGGGCTGAGTGATGTCAACTAACTCCCAGGTGTTTTTTAGAGCAGGGCTGAGTGATGTCAACTAACTCCCAGGTGTTTTTTAGAGCAGGGCTGAGTGATGTCAACTAACTCCCAGGTTGTTTTTAGAGCAGGGCTGAATGATGTCAACTAACTCCCTGGCTGTTTTTAGAGCAGGGCTGAGTGATGTCAACTAACTCTGAGCAGGGCTGAGTGATGTCAACTAACTCCCTGGCTGTTTTTAGAGCAGGGCTGAGTGATGTCAACTAACTCCCTGGCTGTTTTTAGAGCAGGGCTGAGTGATGTCAACTAACTCCCTGGCTGTTTTTAGAGCAGGGCTGAGTGATGTCAACTAACTCCCAGGTGTTTTTTAGAGCAGGGCTGAGTGATGTCAACTAAATCCCTGGCTGATTTTAGTGCAGGGTTGAGTGATGTCAACTAACTCTGAGCAGGGCTGAGTGATGTCAACTAACTCCCTGGCTGTTTTTAGAGCAGGGCTGAGTGATGTCAACTAACTCCCTGGCTGTTTTTAGAGCAGGGCTGAGTGATGTCAACTAACTCCCTGGCTGTTTTTAGAGCAGGGCTGAGTGATGTCAACTAACTCCCAGGTGTTTTTTAGACCAGGGCTGAGTGATGTCAACTAACTCCCTGGCTGTTTTTAGAGCAGGGCTGAGTGACGCCATGGTCTCTGTACAGTTGCTTTGTTATATTCTCGTCAGGTTTTCTAGAAGCTGTTGGGGGAATGAAAGCGGCGTTGGCCGCTGCTGTAAAGGAGCTCTTCAATGAAGAGCACATTGGGGAACTCGAGGATGACAGTGTCCTCCCATGTTATCCACCCTGCCAGAAGGAAACATTCAGCAAATGCTCTTTTTAATGTCTCTGTAAATGTGTCTGGGTTTATTTCTTAGCATCAGGCAGAGAGATCAGTAGTTTTTAGTAGTAAACGGCTATTTAAAAAAATAAAAAAGTGTCTGTCTTTTGTGAGTTCGGTTGTACAACTTCAAGCCAACACAATTGCTCACACTGCTCAGCAAATGTAGTTTTCACAACGAGGACTGATCGCCAGTGACCAGAAATATTCAGAGAACGTCTCGGATTGTAGTGTTGCTCGTGAGGCCTAATTCTAACACTAGTATTTTTTACTATTGAACCGTAAAATGTCTTTGGCAAGTGAGTACAACTGCAGTTCAAAGCTCTGTATTGTTAGTCAGTAGTGACATTTTACTGGGCTCACTTATTACATGAACTGTGCCTTCCAAATGGCACCCTGTTCCCTACATAGTGCTGTACTTTTAATCAGAGCCTTGGTCAAAAGTAGTGCACTACATAGGGAAAGAGGGTTCCATTGGGTCCTGGTCTAAAGTAGTGCACTACATAGGGAAAGAGGGTGCCATTTGGTCCTGGTCTAAAGTAGTGCACTACATAGGGGAAGAGGGTTAAAGTAGTGCACTACATAGGGAAAGAGGGTGCCATTTGGTCCTGGTCTAAAGTAGTGCACTACATAGGTAAGAGGGTTCCATTGGGTCCTGGTCTAAAGTAGTGCACTACATAGGGAAAGAGGGTGCCATTTGGTCCTGGTCTAAAGTAGTGCACTACATAGGGGAAGAGGGTTAAAGTAGTGCACTACATAGGGAAAGAGGGTGCCATTTGGTCCTGGTCTAAAGTAGTGCACTACATAGGTAAGAGGGTTCCATTTGGTCCTGGTCTAAAGTAGTGCACTACATAGGTAAGAGGGTTCCATTGGGTCCTGGTCTAAAGTAGTGCACTACATAGGGAAAGAGGGTACCATTTGAAACTCAATCAAAGATCATGGTTGTCAAGACAGTCCCACTTCTCTCTCTACCGGCCCAAGCTGCATGTCTGACAGGAAGAAGGAATTGTGTCCTTCTAGTTGGTCGGTATTAGAGGCAGTGATTGTGTTGTAGTTGGTCGGTATTAGAGGCAGTGATTGTGTCGTAGTTGGTCGGTATTAGAGGCAGTGATTGTGTCCTTGTAGTTGGTCGGTATTAGAGGCAGTGATTGTGTCGTAGTTGGTCGGTATTAGAGGCAGTGATTGTGTCGTAGTTGGTCGGTATTAGAGGCATTGATTGTGTCGTAGTTGGTCGGTATTAGAGGCAGTGATTGTGTCGTAGTTGGTCGGTATTAGAGGCAGTGATTGTGTCGTAGTTGGTCGGTATTAGAGGCAGTGATTGTGTCCTTGTAGTTGGTCGGTATTAGAGGCAGTGATTGTGTCCTTGTAGTTGGTCGGTATTAGAGGCAGTGATTGTGTCCTTGTAGTTGGTCGGTATTAGAGGCAGTGATTGTGTCGTAGTTGGTCGGTATTAGAGGCAGTGATTGTGTCGTAGTTGGTCGGTATTAGAGGCAGTGATTGTGTCGTAGTTGGTCGGTATTACAGGCAGTGATTATGTCCTTGTAGTTGGTCGGTATTAGAGGCAGTGATTGTGTCCTTGTAGTTGGTCGGTATTAGAGGCAGTAATTGTGTCCTTGTAGTTGGTCGGTATTAGAGGCAGTGATTGTGTCGTAGTTGGTCGGTATTAGAGGCAGTGATTGTGTCCTTGTAGTTGGTCGGTATTAGAGGCAGTAATTGTGTCCTTGAAGTTGGTCGGTATTAGAGGCAGTGATTGTGTCGTAGTTGGTCGGTATTACAGGCAGTGATTATGTCCTTGTAGTTGGTTGGTATTAGAGGCAGTGATTGTGTCCTTGTAGTTGGTCGGTATTAGAGGCAATGATTGTGTCGTAGTTGGTCGGTATTAGAGGCAGTGATTGTGTCCTTGTAGTTGGTCGGTATTAGAGGCAGTGATTGTGTCCTTGTAGTTGGTCGGTATTAGAGGCAGTGATTGTGTAGTTGGTCGGTATTAGAGGCAGTGATTGTGTCGTAGTTGGTCGGTATTAGAGGCAGTGATTGTGTCGTAGTTGGTCGGTATTAGAGGCAGTGATTGTGTCGTAGTTGGTCGGTATTAGAGGCAGTGATTGTGTCCTTGTAGTTGGTCGGTATTAGAGGCAGTGATTGTGTAGTTGGTCGGTATTAGAGGCAGTGATTGTGTCGTAGTTGGTCGGTATTAGAGGCAGTGATTGTGTCGTAGTTGGTCGGTATTAGAGGCAGTGATTGTGTCGTAGTTGGTCGGTATTAGAGGCAGTGATTGTGTCGTAGTTGGTCGGTATTAGAGGCAGTGATTGTGTCGTAGTTGGTCGGTATTAGAGGCAGTGATTGTGTCGTAGTTGGTCGGTATTACAGGCAGTGATTGTGTCGTAGTTGGTCGGTATTAGAGGCAGTAATTATGTCCTTGTAGTTTGTCGGTATTAGAGGCAGTGATTGTGTCTTTGTAGTTGGTCGGTATTAGAGGCAGTGATTGTGTCGTAGTTGGTCGGTATTAGAGGCAGTGATTGTGTCGTAGTTGGTCGGTATTAGAGGCAGTGATTGTGTCGTAGTTGGTCGGTATTAGAGGCAGTGATTGTGTTGTAGTTGGTCGGTATTAGAGGCAGTGATTGTGTTGTAGTTGGTCGGTATTAGAGGCAGTAATTATGTCCTTGTAGTTGGTCGGTATTAGAGGCAGTAATTATGTCCTTGTAGTTGGTCGGAATTAGAGGCAGTAATTATGTCCTTGTAGTTGGTCGGTATTAGAGGCAGTGATTATGTCGTAGTTGGTCGGTATTAGAGGCAGTGATTATGTCGTAGTTGGTCGATATTAGAGGCAGTAATTATGTCCTTGTGGTTGGTCGGAATTAGAGGCAGTAATTATGTCCTTGTAGTTGGTCGGTATTAGAGGCAGTGATTGTGTCGTAGTTGGTCGGTATTAGAGGCAGTGATTGTGTCCTTGAAGTTGGTCGGTATTAGAGGCAGTGATTGTGTCGTAGTTGGTCGGTATTAGAGGCAGTGATTGTGTCCTTGAAGTCGGTCGGTATTAGAGGCAGTGATTATGTCGTAGTTGGTCGATATTAGAGGCAGTAATTATGTCCTTGTGGTTGGTCGGAATTAGAGGCAGTAATTATGTCCTTGTAGTTGGTCGGTATTAGAGGCAGTGATTATGTCCTTGTAGTTGGTCGGTATTAGAGGCAGTGATTATGTCCTTGAAGTTGGTCGGTATTAGAGGCAGTGAAAACCTACTTTGAGTCTTAGCAGCACCACCACTGAAACTGAACCGAAATCTGAGAACGATTACCCCCAAAATAAATATTTATAATTTATTTAGATTTGATTATAAATATTTTGATCATGTTGAAAGTGTAGTACGAAAGACATTTTGTGAGATTTATTTGTGCTGAAGAGTCTGGTTGTGGTCATACCTATTCTATACCACCCATGCTGTTGCCAAGTAGAAAGGCAAGCTGGCAGTGTGGAGCTCAGAGAGCAGGCTCCGTACCTAATGGCGCCCTATTCCCTATATAGTGCACTGCTGTTAACCAGAGGCCTATGAGCCCTGTGAAGATGGTAGGGTTCCAATTGGGCCTCACCCCCCCCCCCCCCTTCCCTGTATGGAGTGTCTCAAGGCCAGATGTCCCCGTCACTAGAAACACATTGTAAGGGGAAGTCAATTACACCTAATTATGTAGACTTCAGGCTAAAGACTCGGGAACACATGAGTTTGAGCAGGCCAGAACTAATGTTAAATATCATAGTCTGTAGCTGGCTACTGCTGCAGAGATCGTATTTCCAGCCCTGTGGAAAGACTCGGGTCCGTACACAGCTCAGGGTCACGGCCAAGCACTGGAATGTACGCTCATGTACAACTACTATTCTCAAAACAAGTATTTCTTACAGATGTTTTTCCGAAAGGTCCCCCCCCCCCCCGGGGTCAAGAAAATGATTTTTTTTTTGGGGGTGAAAATTGCAAATGACGTTTGGACAAATTTTATTCAATGTTATTCTCACCCAGGAGACACACAATTTGGAGCCAAGCCAGACTTCCAACAGGAGTCCTGCTAGGCAGCGGGAGGAATTGAAATGAGCTGTCTGGAGGGCCCAGGGTACTTCTCTCCTATTTGAGGGGGAGGTAGGAGGGCCTTTCAGTTCGGGAGGAATTGAAATGAGCTGTCTGGAGGGCCCAGGGTACTTCTCTCCTATTTGAGGGGGAGGTAGGAGGGCCCTTTCAGTTCGGGGGGAATTGAAATGAGCTGTCTGGAGGGCCCAGGGTACTTCTCTCCTATTTGAGGGGGAGGTAGGAGGGCCTTTCAGTTCGGGAGGAATTGAAATGAGCTGTCTGGAGGGCCCAGGGTACTTCTCTCCTATTTGAGGGGGAGGTAGGAGGGCCTTTCAGTTCGGGAGGAATTGAAATGAGCTGTCAGGAGGGCCCAGGGTACTTCTCTCCTATTTGAGGGGGAGGTAGGAGTGCCCTTTCAGTTCTGACGCCAGCATAATGGACACAGCCTCTTCTTATCCTGGTGATTTGTGACATGTAATGGTCATATATTACATTGGACTGATAAAGGTATTTATTTAACTACTCATTAAAGGATGGCAGTGGTACCCTCCTAGAGCTCAGTGCCACCCATCACTGGGAGGTACCTTTAACTGGAGGGGCTTCCTACTGGTCCTCCTCAACATGTAGGGGAGTGGCTTCCTACTGGTCCTCCTCAACCTGGAGGGGAGGGGCTTCCTACTGGTCCTCCTCAACCTGGAGGGGCTTCCTAATGGTCCTCCTCAACCTGGAGGGGAGGGGCTTCCTACTGGTCCTCCTCAACCTGGAGGGGCTTCCTAATGGTCCTCCTCAACCTGGAGGGGAGGGGCTTCCTACTGGTCCTCCTCAACCTGGAGGGGCTTCCTACTGGTCCTCCTCAACCTGGAGGGGATGGGCTTCCTACTGGTCCTCCTCAACCTGGAGGGGAGGGGCTTCCTACTGGTCCTCCTCAACCTGGAGGGGCTTCCTACTGGTCCTCCTAAACCTGGAGGGGAGGGACTTCCTACTGGTCCTCCTCAACCTGGAGGGGAGGGGCTTCCTACTGGTCCTCCTCAACCTGGAGGGAGGGGCTTCCTACTGGTCCTCCTCAACCTGGAGGAGGGGCTTCCTACTGGTCCTCCTCAACCTGGAGGGGAGGGGCTTCCTAATGGTCCTCCTCAACCTGGAGGGGAGGGACTTCCTACTGGTCCTCCTCAACCTGGAGGGGAGGGGCTTCCTAATGGTCCTCCTCAACCTGGAGGGGCTTCCTAATGGTCCTCATCAACCTGGAGGGGAGGGGCTTCCTAGTGGTCCTCATCAACCTGGAGGGGAGGGACTTCCTACTGGTCCTCCTCAACCTGGAGGGGAGGGGCTTCCTACTGGTCCTCCTCAACCTGGAGGGGCTTCCTAATGGTCCTCCTCAACCTGGAGGGGAGGGGCTTCCTACTGGTCCTCCTCAACCTGGAGGGGAGGGACTTCCTACTGGTCCTCCTCAACCTGGAGGGGCTTCCTACTGGTCCTCCTCAACCTGGAGGGGAGGGGCTTCCTACTGGTCCTCCTCAACCTGGAGGGGAGGGGCTTCCTACTGGTCCTCCTCAACCTGGAGGGGAGGGGCTTCCTACTGGTCCTCCTCAACCTGGAGGGGAGGGGCTTCCTACTGGTCCTCCTAAACCTCTTCCAGCAGAAAGCTGATATACACTGAAGCTCCCGACGAACAATTATTGTGTTGACGTTGCTTTCAGAGGCAGTTTGGAACTTGGTATTGAGTGTTGCAACCGAGGACAGACGATTTTTCACGCACCTCAGCCCACGTTGGTCCCGTTCTGTGAGCTTGTGTGGCCTACCACTTCACGCCTGAGCCGTTGTTGCTCCTAGACGTTTCCACTTCACAATAACAGCACTTACAGTTGACCCGGGGCAGCTCTAGCAGGGCAGAAATTTGACGAACTGACATGTTGGAAAGGTGGCATCCTATGATGGTGCCACGTTGAAACTCACTGAGCTCTTCAATAAGGCCCATTCTACTGGCAATGTTTGTCCATGGAGATTGCATGGCGGTGTGCTCGATTTTACACACCTGTCAGCAAAGGGTTCTCCACATACTGCTGTATATTATAGTGTATGAAGGGGTGTCCTGTATATATAGTGGATGAAGGGGTGTCCTGTATATATAGTGGATGAAGGGGTGTCCTGTATATATAGTGGATGAAGGGGTGTCCTGTATATATAGTGGATGAAGGGGTGTCCTCATACTGCTGTATATATAGTGTATGAAGGGGTGTCCTGTATATATAGTGGATGAGGGGGTGTCCTGTATATATAGTGGATGAAGGGGTGTCCTCATACTGCTGTATATATAGTGTATGAAGGGGTGTCCTGTGTATATATAGTGGATGAAGGGGTGTCCTCATACTGCTGTATATATAGTGTATGAAGGGGTGTCCTGTATATATAGTGTATGAAGGGGTGTCCTGTATATATAGTGTATGAAGGGGTGTCCTGTATATATAGTGGATGAAGGGGTGTCCTGTATATATAGTGGATGAAGGGGTGTCCTGTATATATAGTGTATGAAGGGGTGTCCTGTATATATAGTGGATGTTGAAGGGGTGTCCTCATACTGCTGTATATATAGTGGATGAAAGGGTGTCCTGTATATATAGTGGATGAAGGGGTGTCCTGTATGTATAGTGGATGAAGGGGTGTCCTGTATATATAGTGGATGAAGGGGTGTCCTGTATATATAGTGTATGAAGGGGTGTCCTGTATATATAGTGGATGAAGGGGTGTCCTGTATATATAGTGTATGAAGGGGTGTCCTCATACTGCTGTATATATAGTGGATGAAGGGGTGTCCTGTATATATAGCGGATGAAGGGGTGTCCTGTATATATAGTGGATGTAGGGGTGTCCTCATACTGCTGTATATATAGTGGATGAAGGGGTGTCCTGTATATATAGTGGATGAAGGGGTGTCCTGTATATATAGTGGATGAAGGGGTGTCCTGTATATATAGTGGATGAAGGGGTGTCCTCATACTGCTGTATATATAGTGGATGAAGGGGTGTCCTCATACTGCTGTATATATAGTGGATGAAGGGGTGTCCTGTATATATAGAGTATGAAGGGGTGTCCTGTATATATAGTGGATGAAGGGGTGTCCTGTATATATAGTGTATGAAGGGGTGTCCTGTATATATAGTGTATGAAGGGGTGTCCTTATACTGCTGTATATATAGTGGATGAAGGGGTGTCCTGTATATATAGCGGATGAAGGGGTGTCCTGTATATATAGTGGATGAAGGGGTGTCCTCATACTGCTGTATATATAGTGGATGAAGGGGTGTCCTGTATATATAGTGTATGAAGGGGTGTCCTCATACTGCTGTATATATAGTGGATGAAGGGGTGTCCTGTATATGTAGTGGATGAAGGGGTGTCCTGTATATATAGTGTATGAAGGGGTGTCCTGTATCTATAGTGTATGAAGGGGTGTCCTGTATATATAGTGGATGAAGGGGTGTCCTCATACTGCTGTATATATAGTGGATGAAGGGGTGTCCTGTATATATAGTGGATGAAGGGGTGTCCTGTATATATAGTGGATGAAGGGGTGTCCTGTATATATACTGGATGAAGGGGTGTCCTGTATATATAGTGGATGAAGGGGTGTCCTGTATATATAGTGGATGAAGGGGTGTCCTGTATATATAGTGGATGAAGGGGTGTCCTGTATATATACTGGATGAAGGGGTGTCCTGTATATATACTGGATGAAGGGGTGTCCTGTATATATAGTGGATGAAGGGGTGTCCTGTATATATAGTGTATGAAGGGGTGTCCATACTGCTGTATATATAGTGGATGAAGGGGTGTCCTGTATATATAGTGGATGAAGGGGTGTCCTGTATATATAGTGTATGAAGGGGTGTCCATACTGCTGTATATATAGTGGATGAAGGGGTGTCCTGTATATATAGTGGATGAAGGGGTGTCCTGTATATATAGTGGATGAAGGGGTGTCCTCATACTGCTGTATATATAGTGTATGAAGGGGTGTCCATACTGCTGTATATATAGTGGATGAAGGGGTGTCCTGTATATATAGTGGATGAAGGGGTGTCCTGTATATATAGTGTATGAAGGGGTGTCCATACTGCTGTATATATAGTGGATGAAGGGGTGTCCTGTATATATAGAGTATGAAGGGGTGTCCTGTATATATAGAGTATGAAGGGGTGTCCTGTATATATAGTGTATGAAGGGGTGTCCTGTATCTATAGTGTATGAAGGGGTGTCCTGTATATATAGTGGATGAAGGGGTGTCCTGTATATATAGTGTATGAAGGGGTGTCCTGTATATATAGTGGATGAAGGGGTGTCCTGTATCTATAGTGTATGAAGGGGTGTCCTGTATCTATAGTGTATGAAGGGGTGTCCTGTATATATAGTGTATGAAGGGGTGTCCTGTATATATAGTGGATGAAGGGGTGTCCTCATACTGCTGTATATATAGTGTATGAAGGGGTGTCCTGTATCTATAGTGTATGAAGGGGTGTCCTGTATCTATAGTGTATGAAGGGGTGTCCTGTATATATAGTGGATGAAGGGGTGTCCTGTGTATATATAGTGGATGAAGGGGTGTCCTGTATCTATAGTGTATGAAGGGGTGTCCTGTATATATAGTGTATGAAGGGGTGTCCATACTGCTGTATATATAGTGTATGAAGGGGTGTCCTGTATCTATAGTGTATGAAGGGGTGTCCTGTATATATAGTGTATGAAGGGGTGTCCTGTATCTATAGTGGATGAAGGGGTGTCCTGTATCTATAGTGGATGAAGGGGTGTCCTGTATATATAGTGGATGAAGGGGTGTCCTGTATATATAGTGGATGAAGGGGTGTCCTGTATATATAGTGGATGAAGGGGTGTCCTGTATATATAGTGGATGAAGGGGTGTCCTCATACTGCTGTATATATAGTGTATGAAGGGGTGTCCTGTATATATAGTGGATGAGGGGGTGTCCTGTATATATAGTGGATGAAGGGGTGTCCTCATACTGCTGTATATATAGTGTATGAAGGGGTGTCCTGTATATATAGTGTATGAAGGGGTGTCCTCATACTGCTGTATATATAGTGTATGAAGGGGTGTCCTGTATATATAGTGTATGAAGGGGTGTCCTGTATATATAGTGTATGAAGGGGTGTCCTGTATATATAGTGTATGAAGGGGTGTCCTGTATATATAGTGGATGAAGGGGTGTCCTGTATATATAGTGTATGAAGGGGTGTCCTGTATATATAGTGTATGAAGGGGTGTCCTGTATATATAGTGGATGAAGGGGTGTCCTGTATATATAGTGGATGAAGGGGTGTCCTCTATCTATAGTGTATGAAGGGGTGTCCTGTATATATAGTGGATGTTGAAGGGGTGTCCTCATACTGCTGTATATATAGTGGATGAAAGGGTGTCCTGTATATATAGTGGATGAAGGGGTGTCCTGTATATATAGTGGATGAAGGGGTGTCCTGTATATATAGTGTATGAAGGGGTGTCCTCATACTGCTGTATATATAGTGGTTGAAAGGGTGTCCTGTATATATAGTGTATGAAGGGGTGTCCTGTATATATAGTGGATGAAGGGGTGTCCTCATACTGCTGTATATATAGTGGATGAAGGGGTGTCCTCATACTGCTGTATATATAGTGGATGAAGGGGTGTCCTCATACTGCTGTATATATAGTGGATGAAGGGGTGTCCTGTATATATAGAGTATGAAGGGGTGTCCTGTATATATAGTGGATGAAGGGGTGTCCTGTATATATAGTGTATGAAGGGGTGTCCTGTATATATAGTGTATGAAGGGGTGTCCTCATACTGCTGTATATATAGTGGATGAAGGGGTGTCCTGTATATATAGCGGATGAAGGGGTGTCCTGTATATATAGTGGATGAAGGGGTGTCCTCATACTGCTGTATATATAGTGGATGAAGGGGTGTCCTGTATATATAGTGTATGAAGGGGTGTCCTCATACTGCTGTATATATAGTGGATGAAGGGGTGTCCTGTATATATAGTGGATGAAGGGGTGTCCTGTATATATAGTGTATGAAGGGGTGTCCTGTATCTATAGTGTATGAAGGGGTGTCCTGTATATATAGTGGATGAAGGGGTGTCCTCATACTGCTGTATATATAGTGGATGAAGGGGTGTCCTGTATATATAGTGGATGAAGGGGTGTCCTGTATATATAGTGGATGAAGGGGTGTCCTGTATATATACTGGATGAAGGGGTGTCCTGTATATATAGTGGATGAAGGGGTGTCCTCATACTGCTGTATATATAGTGGATGAAGGGGTGTCCTGTATATATAGTGGATGAAGGGGTGTCCTGTATGTATAGTGTATGAAGGGGTGTCCTGTATATATAGTGTATGAAGGGGTGTCCTGTATATATAGTGTATGAAGGGGTGTCCTCATACTGCTGTATATATAGTGGATGAAGGGTGTCCTGTATATATAGCGGATGAAGGGGTGTCCTGTATATATAGTGGATGAAGGGGTGTCCTCATACTGCTGTATATAAAGAGGATGAAGGGGTGTCCTGTATATATAGTGTATGAAGGGGTGTCCTCATACTGCTGTATATATAGTGGATGAAGGGGTGTCCTGTATATATAGTGGATGAAGGGGTGTCCTGTATATATAGTGTATGAAGGGGTGTCCTGTATCTATAGTGTATGAAGGGGTGTCCTGTATATATAGTGGATGAAGGGGTGTCCTCATACTGCTGTATATATAGTGGATGAAGGGGTGTCCTGTATATATAGTGGATGAAGGGGTGTCCTGTATATATAGTGGATGAAGGGGTGTCCTGTATATATACTGGATGAAGGGGTGTCCTGTATATATAGTGGATGAAGGGGTGTCCTCATACTGCTGTATATATAGTGGATGAAGGGGTGTCCTGTATATATAGTGGATGAAGGGGTGTCCTGTATGTATAGTGTATGAAGGGGTGTCCTGTATATATAGTGTATGAAGGGGTGTCCTGTATATATAGTGTATGAAGGGGTGTCCTCATACTGCTGTATATATAGTGGATGAAGGGGTGTCCTGTATATATAGCGGATGAAGGGGTGTCCTGTATATATAGTGGATGAAGGGGTGTCCTCATACTGCTGTATATATAGTGGATGAAGGGGTGTCCTGTATATATAGTGTATGAAGGGGTGTCCTGTATATATAGTGTATGAAGGGGTGTCCTCATACTGCTGTATATATAGTGGATGAAGGGGTGTCCTGTATATATAGCGGATGAAGGGGTGTCCTGTATATATAGTGGATGAAGGGGTGTCCTCATACTGCTGTATATATAGTGGATGAAGGGGTGTCCTGTATATATAGTGGATGAAGGGGTGTCCTGTATATATAGTGTATGAAGGGGTGTCCTGTATCTATAGTGTATGAAGGGGTGTCCTGTATATATAGTGGATGAAGGGGTGTCCTCATACTGCTGTATATATAGTGGATGAAGGGGTGTCCTGTATATATAGTGGATGAAGGGGTGTCCTGTATATATAGTGGATGAAGGGGTGTCCTGTATATATACTGGATGAAGGGGTGTCCTGTATATATAGTGGATGAAGGGGTGTCCTGTATATATAGTGGATGAAGGGGTGTCCTGTATATATAGTGGATGAAGGGGTGTCCTGTATATATAGTGGATGAAGGGGTGTCCTGTATATATAGTGGATGAAGGGGTGTCCATACTGTTGTATATATAGTGGATGAAGGGGTGTCCTGTATATATAGTGGATGAAGGGGTGTCCTGTATATATAGTGGATGAAGGGGTGTCCTCATACTGCTGTATATATAGTGTATGAAGGGGTGTCCATACTGCTGTATATATAGTGGATGAAGGGGTGTCCTGTATATATAGTGGATGAAGGGGTGTCCTGTATATATAGTGTATGAAGGGGTGTCCATACTGCTGTATATATAGTGGATGAAGGGGTGTCCTGTATATGTAGTGGATGAAGGGGTGTCCTGTATCTATAGTGTATGAAGGGGTGTCCTGTATCTATAGTGTATTAAGGGGTGTCCTGTATCTATAGTGTATGAAGGGGTGTCCTGTATCTATAGTGTATGAAGGGGTGTCCTGTATATATAGTGTATGAAGGGGTGTCCTGTATATATAGTGGATGAAGGGGTGTCCTCATACTGCTGTATATATAGTGTATGAAGGGGTGTCCTGTATCTATAGTGTATGAAGGGGTGTCCTGTATCTATAGTGTATGAAGGGGTGTCCTGTATATATAGTGGATGAAGGGGTGTCCTGTGTATATATAGTGGATGAAGGGGTGCCCTGTATCTATAGTGTATGAAGGGGTGTCCTGTATATATAGTGTATGAAGGGGTGTCCATACTGCTGTATATATAGTGTATGAAGGGGTGTCCTGTATCTATAGTGTATGAAGGGGTGTCCTGTATATATAGTGTATGAAGGGGTGTCCTGTATATATAGTGGATGAAGGGGTGTCCTGTATATATAGTGGATGAAGGGGTGTCCTGTATATATAGTGGATGAAGGGGTGTCCACATAGTCCTGTATATATAGTGGATGAAGGGGTGTCCTGTATATATAGTGTATGAAGGGGTGTCCTGTATATATAGTGGATGAAGGGGTGTCCTGTATATATAGTGGATGAAGGGGTGTCCTGTATATATAGTGGATGAAGGGGTGTCCTGTATCTATAGTGTATGAAGGGGTGTCCTGTATATATAGTGGATGAAGGGGTGTCCTGTATCTATAGTGTATGAAGGGGTGTCCTGTATATATAGTGTATGAAGGGGTGTCCTGTATCTATAGTGGATGAAGGGGTGTCCTGTATCTATAGTGGATGAAGGGGTGTCCTGTATATATAGTGTATGAAGGGGTGTCCATACTGCTGTATATATAGTGGATGAAGGGGTGTCCTGTATATATAGTGGATGAAGGGGTGTCCTGTATATATAGTGTATGAAGGGGTGTCCTGTATCTATAGTGTATGAAGGGGTGTCCTGTATATATAGTGGATGAAGGGGTGTCCTGTATATATAGTGTATGAAGGGGTGTCCTGTATATATAGTGGATGAAGAGGTGTCCTGTATATATAGTGGATGAAGGGGTGTCCTGTATATATATAGTGGATGAAGAGGTGTCCTGTATATATAGTGTATGAAGGGGTGTCCTGTATATATAGTGGATGAAGGGGTGTCCTCATACTGCTGTATATATAGTGTATGAAGGGGTGTCCTCATACTGCTGTATATATAGTGTATGAAGGGGTGTCCTGTATATATAGTGTATGAAGGGGTGTCCTGTATATATAGTGGATGAAGGGGTGTCCTGTAT
Source organism: Oncorhynchus masou masou (assembly GCF_036934945.1). Classification (NCBI taxonomy): domain Eukaryota; kingdom Metazoa; phylum Chordata; class Actinopteri; order Salmoniformes; family Salmonidae; genus Oncorhynchus; species Oncorhynchus masou. The sequence continues at coordinate 101,452,890 of NC_088240.1, read as the reverse complement.
ATATAGTGTATGAAGGGGTGTCCTGTATATATAGTGTATGAAGGGGTGTCCTGTATATATAGTGTATGAAGGGGTGTCCTGTATATATAGTGGATGAAGGGGTGTCCTGTATATATATAGTGGATGAAGAGGTGTCCTGTATATATAGTGTATGAAGGGGTGTCCTGTATATATAGTGGATGAAGGGGTGTCCTCATACTGCTGTATATATAGTGGATGAAGGGGTGTCCTGTATATATAGTGGATGAAGGGGTGTCCTGTATATATAGTGGATGAAGGGGTGTCCTGTATCTATAGTGTATTAAGGGTTGTCCATACTGCTGTATATACAGTGTATCTAATCCATTTTGCCAGCTGTAGTTACCAGCCCCGAGCGTAGAGATGCAGGGACACACTACTTGTGTGAAAACTCGGGGTTAAGACAATCCCTCCAGCTGGGTTTTTAGCTGTTGGATATACAGGCCTGCGTATTTTTTGGGGGGGGGAAGAATGAAAGAATTCAACAGTGTGTGTTTGGATGGAAAATCAGACCACTCCACTGAGTAGATGTAGTATTGTTAGAGAAGGCTCGTGGCTATACGTGCGGAGAAGCTTTGTGTTCAGGCGCCAAGAGTCCGCTTTCGCTTCCCCGAAGTGTGGAAATGATAAACGATATCATTCATATGGTTTGTTTTTCATAATTGCCGTTCCGGTTCGGTTCCGGCCTGTAAAAACATCCATTTTCCTTTTTTGAAGTTCATTAAGGGTCGTTAAGTTTGTGTAATTATTGGAGCTCTTATTGTTTCTGTTCCCTCCGGATCGGAGAGCGGCTTGGATCCCAAATGGCACCCTATTCCCTGATAGTAGTGTTCAGCTCTGGTCAAAAGTAGTGTGCTAAATAGGGACTAGGGGTGCCATTTGTGGAGGACAATCAGAGAGGAACTGGGTAGTAATTAGGAAAAGATATTCACATAGTCTCTCAGAGATCGTCTGCTGCTTGCTAAGCACAGAGCGAGAGGACGATTATAGTTTCCTCTAGCATTGTGAACGTGGAAATGTGTTGAGGACCACTGAGATCACAGCTCCTGTTGACAGGGAAATGTGGGTGTTGAGGACCACTGAGATCACAGCTCCTGTTGACAGTGAAATGTGGGTGTTGAGGACCACTGAGATCACAGCTCCTGTTGACAGTGAAATGTGGGTGTTGAGGACCACTGAGATCACAGCTCCTGTTGACAGTGAAATGTGGGTGTTGAGGACCACTGAGATCACAGCTCCTGTTGACAGTGAAATGTGGGTGTTGAGGACCACTGAGATTACAGCTCCTGTTGACAGTGAAATGTGGGTGTTGAGGACCACTGAGATCACAGCTCCTGTTGACAGTGAAATGTGGGTGTTGAGGACCACTGAGATCACAGCTCCTGTTGACAGTGAAATTGTCTACAGTAGTGCACTATATAGGGAATAGTGGGCCATTTGGTCCCTGGTCTACTGTAGTGCACTATATAGGAGGCCATTTGGTCCCTGGTCTACTGTAGTGTACTATATAGGGGGCCATTTGGTCCCTGGTCTACTGTAGTGCACTATATAGGGGGCCATTTGGTCCCTGGTCTACTGTAGTGTACTATATAGGGGGCCATTTGGTCCCTGGTCTACTGTAGTGCACTATATAGGGGGCCATTTGGTCCCTGGTCTACTGTAGTGTACTATATAGGGGGCCATTTGGTCCCTGGTCTACTGTAGTGTACTATATAGGGGGCCATTTGGTCCCTGGTCTACTGTAGTGTACTATATAGGGGGCCATTTGGTCCCTGGTCTACTGTAGTGTACTATATAGGGGGCCACTTAGTCCCTGGTCTACTGTAGTGTACTATATAGGGGGGCATTGGGTCCCTGGTCTACTGTAGTGTACTATATAGGGGGCCATTTGGTCCCTGGTCTACAGTAGTGTACTATATAGGGGGCCATTTGGTCCCTGGTCTACTGTAGTGTACTATATAGGGGGCCATTTGGTCCCTGGTCTACTGTAGTGTACTATATAGGGGGCCATTTGGTCCCTGGTCTACTGTAGTGTACTATATAGGGGGGCATTTGGTCCCTGGTCTACTGTAGTGTACTATATAGGGGGCCATTTGGTCCCCGGTCTACTGTAGTGTACTATCTAGGGACCAGGGGGCCATTGGGGACGCGGGCTCTGTGTGTATCTTATAAAGAGCTGGCGTATACCATCTTGAGATTCCTCTCCCATTCCTCTAATCACGTCTGCTTCTCTCTTAGCATGGCTCGACTACCGCTGGAATGCACACCAGAAATATCCTGTGGAAAGTCATGAAACAATTTTAAAACCAGGATTAAAACCAACTCAAAAAAATTGAGGGGGAAAATTACTGTTTGGATTCATTCAGAAATCTATTTGTTGCTCCGACGTGTTTTGTTTTTTCAACTATCAGGAAACCAAGATCAAAACCAGATCAAATGTCTGTCTTGGATGGATTTGTCCCATTGTATCTAACCTAGTGGCTAGAGTTAGAGGTGGCAGGTAGCCTAGTGGTTAGAGTGTAGAGGCGGCAGGTAGCCTAGTGGTTAGAGTGTAGAGGCGGCAGGTAGCCTAGTGGTTAGAGTGTAGAGGCGGCAGGGTAGCCTAGTGGTTAGAGTGTAGAGGGGGCAGGGTAGCCTAGTGGTTAGAGTGTAGAGGCGGCAGGGTAGCCTAGTGGTTAGAGTGTAGAGGAGGCAGGGTAGCCTAGTGGTTAGAGTGTAGAGGCGGCAGGGTAGCCTAGTGGTTAGAGTGTAGAGGGGGCAGGGTAAGCCTAGTGGTTAGAGTGTGGAGGCGGCAGGTAGCCTAGTGGTTAGAGTGTAGAGGGGGCAGGGTAGCCTAGTGGTTAGAGTGTAGAGGGGGCAGGGTAGCCTAGTGGTTAGAGTGTAGAGGCTGCAGGGTAGCCTAGTGGTTAGAGTGTAGAGGGGGCAGGGTAGTCTAGTGGTTAGAGTGTAGAGGGGGCAGGATAAGCCTAGTGGTTAGAGTGTGGAGGCGGCAGGTAGCCTAGTGGTTAGAGTGTGGAGGGGGCAGGGGGCAGGGTAGCCTAGTGGTTAGAGTGTGGAGGTGGCAGGGTAGCCTAGTGGTTAGAGTGTAGAGGGGGCAGGGTAGCCTAGTGGTTAGAGTGTAGAGGGGGCAGGGTAGTCTAGTGGTTAGAGTGTGGAGGGGGCAGGGGGCAGGGTAGCCTAGTGGTTATAGTGTAGAGGTGGCAGGGTAGCCTAGTGGTTAGAGTGTAGAGGAGGCAGGGTAGCCTAGTGGTTAGAGTGTAGAGGAGGCAGGGTAGCCTAGTGGTTAGAGTGTAGAGGTGGCAGGGTAGCCTAGTGGTTAGAGTGTAGAGGAGGCAGGGTAGCCTAGTGGTTAGAGTGTAGAGGGGGCAGGGTAGCCTAGTGGTTAGAGTGTAGAGGAGGCAGGGTAGCCTAGAGGTTAGAGTGTAGAGGGGGTAGGGTAGCCTAGTGGTTAGAGTGTAGAGGGGGTAGGGTAGCCTAGTGGTTGTATGTAGACTGTGTTACTACGCCTCTGTGAAGCCAGTCTTTGTCCAACTCTCAGTCTTTCTGACATTATCATTATTATTATTATTAGATGTATCAGGGATGGTTTTGATCTGAAACCGTTGGAAAATTAACAAAAAAAAACAACCTACCGTAACCATGGAACTCTCATAGAGATGGAACAACAGTTTTAAATCTTTCCATTTCATACCAGGCTCCTTGGGGAATTATGGGAAACGTAGTTATTAATAGCCCTGGTAAGGACTCTGAGGACGTCTAGTATCTTGATGTCCATTGGAAGAGTAAGCTGAGGCTGTGAGGAAGTCATTTGGAGGTCAGTGTTAGCCTGACTAGAACGGCCTGACCAGAACGGCCTGACCAGAACGGCCTGACCAGAACGGCCTGACCAGAACGGCCTGACCAGGACATCTCTGATCTGTGCTCTAAATAACTATACTGCATCAGGCCATCTCTGATCTGTTCTCTAAATAACTATACTATACTGCATCAGGCCATCTCTGATCTGTGCTCTAAATAACTATACTGCATCAGGCCATCTCTGATCTGTACTCTAAATAACTATACTGCATCAGGCCATCTCTGATCTGTACTCTAAATAACTATACTATACTGCATCAGGCCATCTCTGATCTGTACTCTAAATAACTATACTGCATCAGGCCATCTCTGATCTGTGCTCTAAATAACTATACTATACTGCATCAGGCCATCTCTGATCTGTACTCTAAATAACTATACTGCATCAGGCCATCTCTGATCTGTGCTCTAAATAACTATACTATACTGCATCAGGCCATCTCTGATCTGTACTCTAAATAACTATACTGCATCAGGCCATCTCTGATCTGTACTCTAAATAACTATACTGCATCAGGCCATCTCTGATCTGTACTCTAAATAACTGAACTATACCGCTCTTGCAGTCTGTTCATCTCTCTCCATTGAAATATATTCACACTGATACTGTCCATCCGTCCGTCCACTGTATATTCGTATGTCTGCTGATTCTCTCATAGCTCTATGTGCTAGTCAAGTTCTTCCACACCGATCTCAACAAAACATATGCTTGTAGCGTCATACCCAAGAAAACTTGAGTCTGTAATCGCTGGGCCAAAAGGTGCTTCAACGAAGTACTGAATAAAGGGTCTGAATACTTATGTAAATGGGATATTTCAGCTTTGGCAAACATTTCTAAAAACTTGTTTCTTTGCTTTGTCATTATTTGGGTATTGTGTGTAGAATTAAATACATTTTAGAACAAGGCTGTAAAGTAACATGAAAAAAGTCGAGGGGTCTGAATACTTTCCGAAAGCATATCAATTGTAAAGGAGCATCTAGCTCGTCACCGTGACCTTTCACCTCCCTGTGAAGTTCATCGCAACTGATTTCATCTGTAGTCTAATGAACTGCATGCTTTCCTCAACGGGTCGTAAAGTGGTGACGGACCACAACAACGTCATCGGGTGAGTCCCATAGTTTACGGCGATATGACGGTTGTTATGTTCATATTAGAGCAGAAAAGCATTTCCACTGACATTTCTGGCGTAATTAATTTTTTTCGACACAAAAAAAAGATCCCACCACCTTGTCCAGCGTATTTATTTTCTGTTTTCCATCAGACCGGTCATTACTTTTTACATTTTTTTTATTTTTTATTTTATCTGCATAAAACGGTTGGATTGAAATCTGGTTACTGTCACACTTCTAAGTGGTTGGTTCAGAAGGACAGGAGAACTACTAACTAATGGTTGGTTCAGAAGGACAGGAGAACTACTAACTAATGGTTGGTTCAGAAGGATAGGAGAACTAATAACTAATGGTTGGTTCAGAATGATAGGAGAACTACTAACTAATGGTTGGTTCAGAAGGATAGGAGAACTAATAACATGGTTGGTTCAGAAGGATAGGAGAACTACTAACTAATGGTTGGTTCAGAAGGATAGGAGAACTACTAACTAATGTTTGGTTCAGAAGGATAGGAGAACTAATAACATGGTTGGTTCAGAAGGATAGGATAACTAATAACATGGTTGGTTCAGAAGGATAGGAGAACTACTAACTAATGGTTGGTTCAGAAGGATAGGAGAACTACTAACTAATGGTTGGTTCAGAAGGATAGGAGAACTAATAACTAATGGTTGGTTCAGAAGGACAGGAGAACTAATAACTAATGGTTGGTTCAGAAGGACAGGAGAACTAATAACTAATGGTTGGTTTAGAAGGATAGGAGAACTACTAACTAATGGTTGGTTCAGAAGGATAGGAGAACTAATGCCAAATGGTTGGTTCAGAAGGATAGGAGAACTACTAACTAATGGTTGGTTCAGAAGGACAGGAGAACTAATAACATGGTTGGTTCAGAAGGATAGGAGAACTACTAACTAATGGTTGGTTCAGAAGGATAGGAGAACTAATAACATGGTTGGTTCAGAAGGACAGGAGAACTAATAACATGGTTGGTTCAGAAGGATAGGAGAACTACTAACTAATGGTTGGTTCAGAAGGATAGGAGAACTACTAACATGGTTGGTTCAGAAGGATAGAACTACTAACTAATGGTTGGTTCAGAAGGACAGGAGGACTACTAACTAATGGTTGGTTCAGGAGAACTACTAACTAATGGTTGGTTCAGAAGGATAGGAGAACTAATAACATGGTTGGTTCAGAAGGACAGGAGAACTACTAACTAATGGTTGGTTCAGAAGGATAGGAGAACTAATAACATGGTTGGTTCAGAAGGATAGGAGAACTACTAACTAATGGTTGGTTCAGAAGGACAGGAGGACTACTAACTAATGGTTGGTTCAGGAGAACTACTAACTAATGGTTGGTTCAGAAGGACAGGAGAACTAATAACTAATGGTTGGTTCAGAAGGATAGGAGAACTAATAACTAATGGTTGGTTCAGAAGGACAGGAGAACTACTAACTAATGGTTGGTTCAGAAGGATAGAACTACTAACTAATGGTTGGTTCAGAAGGATAGGAGAACTAATAACTAATGGTTGGTTCAGAAGGATAGGAGAACTAATAACTAATGGTTGGTTCAGGAGAACTACTAACAAATGGTTGGTTCAGAAGGATAGGAGAACTAATAACTAATGGTTGGTTCAGAAGGACAGGAGGACTACTAACTAATGGTTGGTTCAGAAGGACAGGAGAACTAATAACATGGTTGGTTCAGAAGGATAGGAGAACTAATAACATGGTTGGTTCAGAAGGATAGGAGAACTACTAACTAATGGTTGGTTCAGTAGGACAGGAGAACTACTAACTAATGGTTGGTTCAGAAGGACAGGAGAACTACTAACTAATGGTTGGTTCAGAAGGACAGGAGAACTAATAACATGGTTGGTTCAGAAGGATAGGAGAACTAATAACTAATGTTTGGTTCAGAAGGACAGGAGTGTAAGTGTGGGAGAGCCGATCTGTTTGTGGTGTGACGATGCCCACTGTACATTCAGCTCTGAACACCACTGCTCCTTCCGTCTCCCCCTCGACAACTAACCCCCGGAACAGGCCCGTCATCTGGCTTCAAGCTTAACACTCTCTCTCCAGTTAAACGGATCAGAAAACATCTTGCAGAGACGACCAGAGAACTCCCCCAAGACGTTGTGGTGGTGGTGGCTCTTTAAAAAAAAGAGACTCGGGCTGTGTCTAAAAAGAGCACCCTATTCTCTATGTAGTGCACTAAGTTTTCTAGTGCAGCCCTACAAAGGGAATAGGGTGGTGTTTTGGGATGCAGGCCGAGCTGGTGATGAAACAGTTCACATCTAGCAGAGAGAGAGAGTTTTCCCTTTGATTTTTAGGAGACAGAGATACGACTGGGTTTTCCAGAGGAGGAGGAGGTCTGGGTTTTCCAGAGGAGGAGGAGGTCTGGACTGGGTTTTCCAGAGGAGGAGGAGGTCTGGACTGGGTTTTCCAGAGGAGGAGGAGGTCTGGACTGGGTTTTCTAGAGGAGGAGGAGGTCTGGGTTTTCCAGAGGAGGAGGAGGTCTGGGTTTTCCAGAGGAGGAGGAGGTCTGGGTTTTCCAGAGGAGGAGGAGGTCTGGGTTTTCCAGAGGAGGAGGAGGTCTGGGTTTTCCAGAGGAGGAGGAGGTCTGGGTTTTCCAGAGGAGGAGGAGGTCTGGGTTTTCCAGAGGAGGAGGAGGAGGTCTGGGTTTTCCAGAGGAGGAGGAGGAGGTCTGGGTTTTCCAGAGGAGGAGGAGGTCTGGGTTTTCCAGAGGAGGAGGTGGTCTGGGTTTTCTAGAGGAAGAGGAGGTCTGGACTGGGTTTTCCCCCTCCCCTCCTCTCCTCTCAAACTATTTTTAGTGCCTCCTCTCCTTTCTCTCCTCTCAAACTATTTGTAGTGCCTCCTCTCCTCTCTCTCCTCTCAAACTATTTGTAGTTCTTCTCCTCTCCTCTCCTCTCCTCTCCTCTCCTCTCCTCTCCCTCTCCCTCTCCCTCTCCTCTCCAGCCAGGACGCTGGTTCACTGAGAAGCTTTTATAAACCCTACGCTGTGTTATTCCTCTGGACTCTATTCTTCTATACGAGTTCCCCCAACTCAACAAAAAGTCCTTTTTCTATAAGCTGTTTATAAATGTCGTGGATGACCTGATGAACGACTGAAATATACTTCCTCTGTTTTAAAAAGGGCTGAAAACACCCCTATCCAGGAGCGTGAGAGTTTTAAAACAGTAGTACGGTTTGTACCCTTCCACTACCCTGCTTGTCTGCCTGCCGTTGGTTCGTACCAGAAGCCCTTCTGAGTGGATGCTACCATTCTACCAAGCTGTGGCTTCCCACCCAGGAGTCCACCCACAACCCAGTGATTACCCAATCAGAGACCAGAGATATTGTGTATGAGCCTGGCTGGGCTGGTTAAGTGCTGCTTCCCTCCCCTCCCTCCTGTCTGTCAGGCCCAACCGCACTGTTTCTAGACTATCAATTTACCATTTAGTCATTTAGCAGATGCTCTTATACACGGAGACTTACAGTAGTAGTAGTAGTGAGTGTGTACGTTTTGGTACCGACGACTGACTGGTCTAAAGTAGTGCGCTAACTGGGAATAGGGTGCTGTTTAGGAAGCAGTCCTAGACTGTGTTTTCTCCTGCTATCTTCCTATTGACGGAGCATTACATTTCCTGATGGGGGCGGGGCCACTGGTGTCAGACAGTCATTGTGTTACTATGCTGTAATAGGTGGAACTATACCCTGGCAGTTCTTATCCTAGTGTAGCCATCTATTCTGTTCAGCTGCTCAGCCTGTCTGTCCGTGTTCTCCTCCTCTGTGAAGCTGACTGTCCGTGTTCTCCTCCTCTGTGAAGCTGACTGGCTGTCCGTGTTCTCCTCCTCTGTGAAGCTGACTGTCCGTGTTCTCCTCCTCTGTGAAGCTGACTGGCTGTCCGTGTTCTCCTCCTCTGTGAAGCTGGCTGTCCGTGTTCTCCTCTGTGAAGCTCACTGTCCGTGTTCTCCTCTGTGAAGCTGGCTGTCCGTGTTCTCCTCCTCTGTGAAGCTGACTGGCTGTCCGTGTTCTCCTCCTCTGTGAAGCTGACTGGCTGTCCGTGTTCTCCTCCTCTGTGAAGCTGACTGGCTGTCCGTGTTCTCCTCCTCTGTGAAGCTGACTGGCTGTCCGTGTTCTCCTCCTCTGTGAAGCCGACTGACTGTCCGTGTTCTCCTCCTCTGTGAAGCTGACTGGCTGTCCGTGTTCCTCTCCTCTGTGAAGCTGACTGGCTGTCCGTGTTCCTCTCCTCTGTGAAGCTGACTGGCTGTCCGTGTTCTCCTCCTCTGTGAAGCTGACTGACTCTCTGTGTTCTCCTCCTGTGAAGCTGACTGTCCGTGTTCTCCTCCTCTGTGAAGCTGACTGTCCGTGTTCTCCTCCTCTGTGAAGCTGACTGGCTGGCCGTGTTCTCCTCCTCTGTGAAGCTGACTGGCTGTCCGTGTTCTCCTCCTCTGTGAAGCTGACTGGCTGGCCGTGTTCTCCTCCTCTGTGAAGCTGACTGTCCGTGTTCTCCTCCTCTGTGAAGCTGACTGTCCGTGTTCTCCTCCTCTGTGAAGCTCACTGTCCGTGTTCTCCTCTGTGAAGCTGACTGTCCACGTTCTCCTCCTCTGTGAAGCTGGGTACACAAAGGGAGAAGTGGAGCTCGTAAAACACAGCAGGCTGTGGCAGTTTGTAATCAGATCGCACAAACTGGATAATCTCTGTTCAAATGCCGTCCGGAAATCTTCCCTTTGATTCGGCAGCTTGCAGAGAGCAAATGGCTTACAGAGATTCCTCACCATGAAGCTGATCAGCAAGAGGAGGAGGTGAGGAGGAGGGGAGGCGAGGAGGTCTGGGCCGGGGAGGAGAGGAGGTCTGGGCCGGGGAGGAGAGAAGGTCTGGGCCGGGGAGGAGAGGAGGTCTGGGCCGGGGAGGGGAGGGGAGAGGAGGAGGTCTGGGCCGGGAGAGGAGAGGGGAGGGGAGAGGAGGAGGGCTGGGGAGGGGAGGAGAGGAGAGGGATGGCTGGGGAGGGGAGGAGGTTTGGGCTGGGGAGGAGAGGAGAAGGGAGGGGAGGAGGTCTGGGCTGGTGAGGGGTGGAGAGGAGAGAAGAGGGGAGGAGAGGATGGCTGGGGAGGAGAGGAAAAGGGAGGGGCGGAGGTCTGGGCTGGGGAGGGGTGGAGAGGAGAGAAGAGGAGAAATGCAGTTGAGACATTCTGTATTGTTTAACCCCTTTCAGCTCCTAACTTGTTCCTGACCCTCTGACCTGTTCTGCCGCTTCACTGACGTGTTTTAAAAGGTTTATACCTCAGGTTGTGAGTCAGGGCATCAAGCTGTCCCTGTCCCTGTCCCTAGTCCTGTCCCTGTCCCTAGTCCTGTCCCCAACCCTGTTCCTAGTCCCTAGTCCTGTCCCTGTCCCTAGTCCTGTCCCTAACCCTGTCCCTAGTCCCTAGTCCTGTCCCTAGTCCTGTCCCTGTCCCTAGTCCTGTCCCTAACCCTGTCCCTAGTCCTGTCCCTGTCCCTAGTCCTGTCCCCAACCCTGTCCCTAACCCTGTCCCTAACCCTGTCCCTAGTCCTGTCCCTAGTCCTGTCCCTGTCCCTAACCCTGTCCCTAACCCTGTCCCTAACCCTGTCCCTAACCCTGTCCCTATCCCTGTCCCTAGTCCTGTCCCTATCCCTGTCCCTATCCCTGTCCCTATCCCTGTCCCTAGTCCTGTCCCTAGTCCTGTCCCTAGTCCTGTCCCTGTCCCTAGTCCTGTCCCTAGTCCTGTCCCTAGTCCTGTCCCTAACCCTGTCCCTAGCCCTGTCCCTAACCCTGTCCCTAGTCCTGTCCCTAGTCCTGTCCCTGTCCCTAACCCTGTCCCTAGCCCTGTCCCTGTCCCTAACCCTGTCCCTAACCCTGTCCCTGTCCCTGTCCCTAGCCCTGTCCCTAGCCCTGTCCCTGTCCCTAGCCCTGTCCCTAGCCTTGTCCCTAGCCCTGTCCCTGTCTCTGTCCATAGCCCTGTCCCTAGACCTGTCCCTAGTCCTAGTCCTGTCCCTAGTCCTGTCCCTGTCCCTGTCCCTAGCCCTGTCCCTAGCCCTCTCCCTGTCCCTAACCCTGTCCCCAACCCTGTCCCTAGCTCTGTCCCTGTCCCTAACTCTGTCCCTAGTCCTAGCCCTGTCCCTGTCCCTAGCCCTGTCCCTGTCCCTAACTCTGTCCCTAGTCCTGTCCCTAGCCCTAACCCTGTCCCTGTCCCTAGCCCTGTCCCTAGTCCTGTCCCTAGCCCTGTCCCTAACCCTGTCCCTAGTCCTAGCCCTGTCCCTAGCCCTGTCCCTAGTCCTGTCCCTGTCCTGTCCCTGTCCCTAGCCCTGTCCCCAGCCCTAGCCCTGTCCCTCACCCTGTCCCTAGCCCTGTCCCTGTACCTAGCCCTGTCCCTGTCCCTGTACCTAGCCCTGTCCCTAGCCCTGTCCCCAGCCCTAGCCCTGTCCCTCACCCTGTCCCTAGCCCTGTCCCTAGCCCTGTCCCCGTCCCTAACCCGAACCCTGTCCCTAGCCCTGTCCCTAACCCTAACCCTGTCCCTAGCCCTGTCCCTAGCCCTGTCCCTAGCCCTGTCCCTAGTCCTGTCCCTAGTCCTGTCCCTAGTCCTGTTCCTATCCCTGTCCCTAGCCCTGTCCCTAACCCTGTCCTTAGTCCTGTCCCTAGTCCTGTCCCTAACCCTGTCCCTAGCCCTGTCCCTAGTCCTGTCCCTAACCCTGTCCCTAGCCCTGTCCCTAGCCCTGTCCCTAGTCCTGTCCCTGTCCTGTCCCTGTCCCTAGCCCTGTCCCCAGCCCTAGCCCTGTCCCTCACCCTGTCCCTAGCCCTGTCCCTGTACCTAGCCCTGTCCCTGTCCCTGTACCTAGCCCTGTCCCTAGCCCTGTCCCCAGCCCTAGCCCTGTCCCTCACCCTGTCCCTAGCCCTGTCCCTAGCCCTGTCCCCGTCCCTAACCCGAACCCTGTCCCTAGCCCTGTCCCTAACCCTAACCCTGTCCCTAACCCTGTCCCTAGCCCTGTCCCTAGCCCTGTCCCTAGCCCTGTCCCTAGTCCTGTCCCTAGTCCTGTCCCTAGTCCTGTTCCTATCCCTGTCCCTAGCCCTGTCCCTAACCCTGTCCTTAGTCCTGTCCCTAGTCCTGTCCCTAGTCCTGTCCCTAACCCTGTCCCTAGCCCTGTCCCTAACCCTGTCCCTAGTCCTGTCCCTAGTCCTGTCCCTGTCCCTAGCCCTGTCCCTAGCCCTGTCCCTAGTCCTAGTCCTGTCCCTAGTCCTAGTCCTGTCCCTAGTCCTGTCCCTAGCCCTGTCCCTAGTCCTGTCCCTGTCCCTAGCCCTGTCCCTAGCCCTGTCCCTGTCCCTAACCCTGTCCCCAACCCTGTCCCTAGCTCTGTCCCTGTCCCTAACTCTGTCCCTAGTCCTAGCCCTGTCCCTGTCCCTAGCCCTGTCCCTGTCCCTAACTCTGTCCCTAGTCCTGTCCCTAGCCCTGTCCCTAGCCCTGTCCCTGTCCCTAGTCCTGTCCCTAGCCCTGTCCCTAGCCCTGTCCCTGTCTCTGTCCATAGCCCTGTCCCTAGCCCTGTCCCTAGTCCTAGTCCTGTCCCTAGCCCTGTCCCTAGTCCTGTCCCTGTCCCTAGCCCTGTCCCTAGCCCTGTCCCTGTCCCTAACCCTGTCCCCAACCCTGTCCCTAGCTCTGTCCCTGTCCCTAACTCTGTCCCTAGTCCTGTCCCTAACCCTGTCCCTAGCCCTGTCCCTAACCCTGTCCCTAGTCCTGTCCCTAGTCCTGTCCCTGTCCCTAGCCCTGTCCCTAGCCCTGTCCCTGTCCCTAACCCTGTCCCTGTCCCTAGCCCTGTCCCTGTCCCTAGCCCTGTCCCTAGCCCTGTCCCTGTCTCTGTCCATAGCCCTGTCCCTAGCCCTGTCCCTAGTCCTAGTCCTGTCCCTAGTCCTAGTCCTGTCCCTAGTCCTGTCCCTAGCCCTGTCCCTAGTCCTGTCCCTGTCCCTAGCCCTGTCCCTAGCCCTGTCCCTGTCCCTAACCCTGTCCCCAACCCTGTCCCTAGCTCTGTCCCTGTCCCTAACTCTGTCCCTAGTCCTAGCCCTGTCCCTGTCCCTAGCCCTGTCCCTGTCCCTAACTCTGTCCCTAGTCCTGTCCCTAGCCCTGTCCCTGTCCCTAGCCCTGTCCCTAGCCCTGTCCCTAGTCCTGTCCCTGTCCTGTCCCTGTCCCTAGCCCTGTCCCCAGCCCTAGCCCTGTCCCTCACCCTGTCCCTAGCCCTGTCCCTGTACCTAGCCCTGTCCCTAGCCCTGTCCCTAGCCCTGTCCCTAGCCCTGTCCCTAGCCCTGTCCCCGTCCCTAACCCGAACCCTGTCCCTAGCCCTGTCCCTAACCCTAACCCTGTCCCTAACCCTGTCCCTAGCCCTGTCCCTAACCCTGTCCCTAACCCTGTCCCTAACCCTGTCCCTAACCCTGTCCCTGTTCCTAGCCCTAGTCCTGTCCCTAGCCCTGTCCCTAGCCCTGTCCCTGTCCCTAGCCCTGTCCCTAGCCCTGTCCCTAGCCCTGTCCCTAACCCTGTCCCTAACCCTGTCCCTGTCCCTAGCCCTGTCCCTAACCCTGTCCCTGTCCCTAGCCCTGTCCCTAGCCCTGTCCCTAGCCCTGTCCCTAGCCCTGTCCCTGTCCCTAACCCTGTCCCTGTCCCTAGCCCTGTCCCTAACCCTGTCCCTAACCCTCAACAGCCTCAGCGTGAGGTGTGAGGGAGGAAGCTGTGTTTATATGGAGGCTCAGGTAAACCTGTCTGAAACATCACACACACACACACACACACACACACACACACACACACACACACACACACACACACACACACACGGCTGTATATTTATACAGCAACCTCATTGGGTAAAATTGAGAGTTGACTTCAGGGCGAGGGGCCTCTGTTAGTACTACAGTACTCCTCTGGGGGTACTCTGTTAGTACTACAGTACTCCTCTGTTAGTACTACAGTACTCCTCTGGGGGTATTCTGTTAGTACTACAGTACTCCTCTGGGGGTACTCTGTTAGTACTACAGTACTCCTCTGTTAGTACTACAGTACTCCTCTGTGGGTATTCTGTTAGTACTACAGTACTCCTCTGGGGGTACTCTGTTAGTACTACAGTACTCCTCTGTTAGTACTACAGTACTCCTCTGTTAGTACTACAGTACTCCTCTGTTAGTACTACAGTACTCCTCTGGGGGTATTCTGTTAGTACTACAGTACTCCTCTGTTAGTACTACAGTACTCCTCTGGGGGTACTCTGTTAGTTCTACAGTACTCCTCTGTTAGTACTGCAGTACTCCTCTGTTAGTACTGCAGTACTCCTCTGTTAGTACTGCAGTACTCCTCTGTTAGTTCTACAGTACTCCTCTGTTAGTACTACAGTACTCCTCTGTTAGTACTACAGTACTCCTCTGGGGGTACTCTGTTAGTTCTACAGTACTCCTCTGTTAGTACTACAGTACTCCTCTGTTAGTACTACAGTACTCCTCTGTTAGTACTACAGTACTCCTCTGTTAGTACTACAGTACTCCTCTGTTAGTACTACAGTACTCCTCTGTTAGTACTACAGTACTCCTCTGTTAGTACTACAGTACTCCTCTGTTAGTACTACAGTACTCTTCTGTTAGTACTACAGTACTCCTCTGTTAGTACTACAGTACTCCTCTGGGGGTACTCTGTTAGTTCTACAGTACTCCTCTGTTAGTACTACAGTACTCCTCTGTTAGTACTACAGTACTCCTCTGGGGGTACTCTGTTAGTTCTACAGTACTCCTCTGTTAGTACTGCAGTACTCCTGTTAGTACTGCAGTACTCCTCTGTTAGTACTGCAGTACTCCTCTGTTAGTACTACAGTACTCCTCTGTTAGTACTACAGTACTCCTCTGTTAGTTCTACAGTACTCCTCTGTTAGTTCTACAGTACTCCTCTGTTAGTACTACAGTACTCCTCTGTTAGTACTACAGTACTCCTCTGTTAGTACTACAGTACTCCTCTGTTAGTACTACAGTACTCCTCTGGGGGTACTCTGTTAGTTCTGCAGTACTCCTCTGTTAGTACTACAGTACTCCTCTGTTAGTACTACAGTACTCCTCTGTTAGTACTACAGTACTCCTCTGTTAGTACTACAGTACTCCTCTGTTAGTACTACAGTACTCCTCTGTTAGTACTACAGTACTCCTCTGTTAGTACTACAGTACTCCTCTGTTAGTACTACAGTACTCTTCTGTTAGTACTACAGTACTCCTCTGTTAGTACTACAGTACTCCTCTGGGGGTACTCTGTTAGTTCTACAGTACTCCTCTGTTAGTACTACAGTACTCCTCTGTTAGTACTACAGTACTCCTCTGTTAGTACTACAGTACTCCTCTGGGGGTACTCTGTTAGTTCTACAGTACTCCTCTGTTAGTACTGCAGTACTCCTGTTAGTACTGCAGTACTCCTCTGTTAGTACTGCAGTACTCCTCTGTTAGTACTGCAGTACTCCTCTGTTAGTACTACAGTACTCCTCTGTTAGTACTACAGTACTCCTCTGTTAGTTCTACAGTACTCCTCTGTTAGTACTACAGTACTCCTCTGTTAGTACTACAGTACTCCTCTGTTAGTACTACAGTACTCCTCTGTTAGTACTACAGTACTCCTCTGGGGTACTCTGTTAGTTCTGCAGTACTCCTCTGTTAGTACTACAGTACTCCTCTGTTAGTACTACAGTACTCCTCTGTTAGTACTACAGTACTCCTCTGGGGGTCCTCTGTTAGTACTACAGTACTCCTCTGGGGGTCCTCTGTTAGTACTACAGTACTCCTCTGGGGGTACTCTGTTAGTACTACAGTACTCCTCTGTTAGTACTACAGTACTCCTCTGTTAGTACTACAGTACTCCTCTGTTAGTACTACAGTACTCCTCTGTTAGTACTACAGTACTCCTCTGGGGGTACTCTGTTAGTACTACAGTACTCCTCTGTTAGTACTACAGTACTCCTCTGTTAGTACTACAGTACTCCTCTGTTAGTACTACAGTACTCCTCTGTTAGTACTACACTACTCCTCTGGGGGTACTCTGTTAGTACTACAGTACTCCTCTGTTAGTACTACACTACTCCTCTGGGGGTACTCTGTTAGTACTACAGTACTCCTCTGTTAGTACTACAGTTCTGTTGATGTTCATTAGACCTCTTTTCCATTCATAACATCTGCCCGTTTATCAGACTGTTCTATACATAACAACGTAGTGATGCATCGTCTGTGGTGGTATTGTATGTTGTCCTGGTAACCGTCTGTGGTGGTATTGTATGTTGTCCTGGTCATCGTCTGTGGTGGTATTGTATGTTGTCCTGGTAACCGTCTGTGGTGGTATTGTATGTTGTCCTGGTAACAGTCTGTGGTGGTATTGTATGTTGTCCTGGTAACCGTCTGTGGTGGTATTGTATGTTGTCCTGGTAACCGTCTGTGGTGGTATTGTATGTTGTCCTGGTAAGTCTGTGGTGGTATTGTATGTTGTCCTGGTAACAGTCTGTGGTGGTATTGTATGTTGTCCTGGTAACAGTCTGGTGGTATTGTATGTTGTCCTGGTAACATTCTGTGGTGGTATTGTATGTTGTCCTGGTAACCGTCTGTGGTGGTATTGTATGTTGTCCTGGTAACCGTCTGTGGTGGTATTGTATGTTGTCCTGGTAACCGTCTGTGGTGGTATTGTATGTTGTCCTGGTAACCGTCTGTGGTGGTATTGTATGTTGTCCTGGTAACCGTCTGTGGTGGTATTGTATGTTGTCCTGGTAACCGTCTGTGGCGGTATTGTATGTTGTCCTGGTAACCGTCTGTGGTGGTATTGTATGTTGTCCTGGTAACAGTCTGTGGTGGTATTGTATGTTGTCCTGGTAACCGTCTGTGGTGGTATTGTATGTTGTCCTGGTAACCGTCTGTGGTGGTATTGTATGTTGTCCTGGTCATCGTCTGTGGTGGTATTGTATGTTGTCCTGGTCATCGTCTGTGGTGGTATTGTATGTTGTCCTGGTAACCGTCTGTGGTGGTATTGTATGTTGTCCTGTTCATCGTTGTAATGTTATACCTCATGGCCCGGTCCTTATTGTACATGATCGTTAGTTCTCAATAAAGTTTTTCCTCCTTAAGTAAAAGTGGAAATAAGAAACGCATCGAATCGGCCGATGGTGAAGTGTGTCTTTTAGTTCCCTGGTAAAGCCTCGGTGAGAGGAGGGGTTTTCAGTGGGCCGCTGTTGTTGATGGAGGTGGGTTCCTAGTGGGCAGACTTACAGCAGGCTGTGGTTATGGTTACCGCTCTCCTCAGACAGGAAGTGGGGGGGGATAAACCCTCAGCTTCCTGCAGTCGGTGAGTCAGGCCACTGAAGTGATGATCAATAGGTGGTGTGCAGGATGCTCCTCTCTACAGACTGATCCCTCTACAGAGGCCCTCCGGACAGCAGGCTGCTATTCATTCCATTACTGCAGATTACAGAGAGTTAAGGGAATCTGCATTGGGTTAAGGGCCTTCCATTGGGGTTAAGGGCCTTCCATTGGGGTTAAGGGCCTTCCATTGGGGTTAAGGGCCTTCCATTGGGTTTAGGGTTAAGGGCCTTCCATTGGGTTTAGGGTTTAGGGTTAAGGGCCTTCCATTGGGGTTAAGGGCCTTCCATTGGGGTTAGGGGCCTTCCATTGGGGTTAGGGGCCTTCCATTGGGGTTAGGGTTTAGGGTTAAGGGCCTTCCATTGGGTTTAGGGTTAGGGGCCTTCCATTGGGGTTAGGGGCCTTCCATTGGGGTTAAGGGCCTTCCATTGGGGTTAAGGGCCTTCCATTGGGGTTAAGGGCCTTCCATTGGGGTTAAGGGCCTTCCATTGGGGTTAAGGGCCTTCCATTGGGGTTAGGGCCTTCCATTGGGGTTAGGGTTAAGGGCCTTCCATTGGGTTTAGGGTTAAGGGCCTTCCATTGGGTTTAGGGTTAAGGGCCTTCCATTGGGTTTAGGGTTAAGGGCCTTCCATTGGGTTTAGGGTTAAGGGCCTTCCATTGGGGTTAAGGGCCTTCCATTGGGTTTAGGGTTTTGGGTTAAGGGCCTTCCATTGGGTTTAGGGTTAAGGGCCTTCCGTTGGGTTTAGGGTTAAGGGCCTTCCATTGGGTTTAGGGTTAAGGGCCTTCCGTTGGGTTTAGGGCTAAGGGCCTTCCGTTGGGTTAAGGGGTCCTGTATTACGATTGGTTGAGCTGACATTGGGTTTAGGTTGGGGAGCTGACAAGCCGAAGAACACCATCACAACCGTGAAGCACGGGGGTGGCAGCATCAAGTTGTGGGGGTGCTTTGCCACTGGGGGGACTGGTGCATTTCACAAAATAGATGGCATCATGAGGAAAAATGATGTGGATATATTGGAGCAACATCTCAAGACATCAGTCAGGAAGTTTAAGCTTGGTTGCAAATGGGGAAAATGGACAATGACCCCAAGCATACTTCCAAAGTTGTGGCAAAATGGCTTAAAGACAACAAATTCAGGGTATTGGAGTGGCCGTCACAAAGCCCTGACCTCAATCCTATAGAAACGCAGGTGTGTGCTAAGGAGGCCTACAAACCTGACTCAGTTACACCAGCTTGGTCAGGAGGAATGAGCCAAAAATCACCCAACTTATTGTGGGAAGCTTGTGGAAGGCGACCCGAAAACGTTTGACCCAAGTTAAACAATTTAAAGGCAATGCTACCAAATACTAATTGAGTGTGTGTAAACTTCTGACCCACTGGGAATGTGATGAAAGAAATAAAAACTGAAATAAATCATTCTCTCTATTATTATTATTCTGACATTTCACATTCTTAAAATAAAGTGGTTGATTACTAACTGACTTAAGACAGGGGATTGTTACGAGGATTAAATGTCAGGAATTGTGGATGAAACAGAGTTTTAAATGTATTTGACTAAGGTGTATGTAAACGTCCTAACTTCACAACTGTCTGTCCGGGAAAACCAGCCCCCATACATGTTGGATGTGATTTAATAATGGACTCGTTCTGTGAAGGGAACACTTGAAGAGAGAGTCCAGTGGAAGTCTGTGTCGAAGTGTCTCAGTGAAAAACCCTATGGTTGTATGGCACTGTGTTCCTCATACCGTGGGTGGTCTGTATGTCCCAGGCTGAGTGGGAGCTCCCTCTGACCCCGGAGTCATTGGAGCAGTGATGACTGACCATATAAGGCAGGGCATTTTGATTGGATTCTTTTCTAACCAATAAAAACCCTCGGTGGTGCTCAGATGGTTTTTCCCTTCACTATATTCTACTGAATGTATTTGATGTTCTCTGAAAGTAGAGGGATGTTCTTCTCAAATGAAGCTTTCCTGTCATTGGCTCGTTGATATACTGCTTTTTAGTAAAGAGTCAGGAGCCACTTCGCCTCAGAGGGGGAGGGGGGGGTGAGCGCGTGTGTTATTGAGTAGGTAGGTTTTGCTTTCATCTGGGCCCGTCTCCGTGATGTGTGGGTGGTATGGGGTCGAGGGATGGTATGGGGTAGGGGGAGGATATGGGGTAGGGGGAGGATATGGGGTAGGGGTGGTGGTATGGGGTAGGGGTGGTGGTATGGGGTAGGGGTGATGGTATGGGGTAGGGGGAGGATATGGGGTAGGGCTGGTGGTATGGGGTAGGGGGGATGATATGGGGTAGGGGTGGTGGTATGGGGTAGGGGGATGATATGGGGGTAGGGGGGATGATATGGGGTAGGGATGGTGGTATGGGGTAGGGGGATGATATGGGGTAGGGGTGGTGGTATGGGGTAGGGGGATGATATGGGGTAGGGGTGGTGGTATGGGGTAGGGGTGGTGGTATGGGGTAGGGGTGGTGATATGGGGTAGGGGGAGGATATGGGGTAGGGGTGGTGGTATGGGGTAGGGGGGATGATATGGGGTAGGGGGATGATATGGGGTAGGGGTGGTGGTAGGGGTGGTGGTATGGGGTAGGGGGATGATATGGGGTAGGGGGATGATATGGGGTAGGGGGATGATATGGGGTAGGGGGAGGATATGGGGTAGGGGTGGTGGTATGGGGTAGGGGGATGATATGGGGTAGGGGGAGGATATGGGGTAGGGATGGTGGTATGGGGTAGGGGTGGTGGTATGGGGTAGGGGGATGATATGGGGTAGGGGTGGTGGTATGGGGTAGGGGTGGTGGTATGGGGTAGGGGTGGTGGTATGGGGTAGGGGTGGTGGTATGGGGTAAGGGGATGATATGGGGTAGGGGTGGTGGTATGGGGTAGGGGGATGATATGGGGTAGGGGTGGTGGTATGGGGTAGGGGTGGTGGTATGGGGTAGGGGTGGTGGTATGGGGTAGGGGGGATGATATGGGGTAGGGGTGTGGTATGGGGTAGGGGTGGTGGTATGGGGTAGGGGTGGTGATATGGGGTAGGGGGAGGATATGGGGTAGGGGGGATGATATGGGGTAGGGGGATGATATGGGGTAGGGGTGGTGGTATGGGGTAGGGGTGGTGGTATGGGGTAGGGGTGGTGGTATGGGGTAGGGGGGATGATATGGGGTAGGGGGATGATATGGGGTAGGGGTGGTGGTATGGGGTAGGGGGATGATATGTGGTAGGGGTGGTGGTATGGGGTCGGGCTGGTGGTATGGGGTAGGGGTGGTGGGGTAGGGGTGGTGGTATAGGGTCGGGGTGGTGGTAGGGGTGGTGGTATGGGGTAGGTGGTGGCGGTATGGGGGTGGGTGGTATGGGGCGGTGGGTAGTGGGTTGTTAGAAAAGAGAGAGAGAGAGAGAGAGAGAGAGAGAGAGAGAGAGAAAGATGATTGTGAGAGAAAGAGATGATTGTGGGAGAGAGAGATGATTGTGTGGGAGAGAGGATTGTGTGGGAGAGAGAGGATTGTGGCAGAGAGAGAGAGGATTGTGGCAGAGAGAGAGAGGATTGTGGCAGAGAGAGAGAGGATTGTGGCAGAGAGAGAGAGGATTGTGGGAGGCATATGGTTCAGCTGAAATGATAATAAACATTGTATGCTTGGAGACGTCTATCGCCTGCCTGACGCTGACCACATTGCGTCTTAAAATGACCAACACGATAAGAATTTACATGTGTTATAATTATGTTGTAATTGCTTATTAAGTCTTTCACAGAACCTTGAGACCATTATAATTTCCAGCTGACAGGGAGAGAGAGGACTCTATCTCTCTCTCTCTCTC
>NC_088240.1:101424225-101429225 GCF_036934945.1 Oncorhynchus masou masou | reverse complement strand
CTAGCATACTAAACCTCTCTCAGAGGGCTTTATGGGTAGGGTCCTAACCTGTTGGAGTCTAGCATACTAAACCTCTCTCAGAGGGCTTTATGGGTAGGGTCTTAACCTGTTGGAGTCTAGCATACTAAACCTCTCTGAGGGCTTTTCCTGTTATTCTGGCTGCACTTTTTGACGTGACTGGAAGTTAGCCGTAGTTGGCTAGCGAGCAAAGGATAACAACGTTGGAACGTATGGAACATTTAGAACCAACTACTGGGCCGTGTCTCTGGCAACCGAACCGATAGAACCAACTACTGGGCCGTGTCTCTGGCAACCGAACCGATAGAACCAACTACTGGGCCGTGTCTCTGGCAACCGAACCGATAGAACCAACTACTGGGCCGTGTCTCTGGCAACTGAACCGATAGAACCAACTACAGGGCCGTGTCTCTGGCAACCGAACCGATAGAACCAACTACTGGGCCGTGTCTCTGGCAACCGAACCGATAGAACCAACTACTGGGCCGTGTCTCTGGCAACCGAACCGATAGAACCAACTACTGGGCCGTGTCTCTGGCAACCGAACCGATAGAACCAACTACTGGGCCGTGTCTGGCAACCGAACCGATAGAACCAACTACTGGGCCGTGTCTCTGGCAACCGAACCGATAGAACCAACTACTGGGCCGTGTCTGGCAACCGAACCGATAGAACCAACTACTGGGCCGTGTCTGGCAACCGAACCGATAGAACCAACTACTGGGCCGTGTCTCTGGCAACCGAACCGATAGAACCAACTACTGGGCCGTGTCTCTGGCAACCGAACCGATAGAACCAACTACTGGGCCGTGTCTCTGGCAACCGAACCGATAGAACCAACTACTGGGCCGTGTCTCTGGCAACCGAACCGATAGAACCAACTACTGGGCCGTGTCTCTGGCAACCGAACCGATAGAACCAACTACTGGGCCGTGTCTGGCAACCGAACCGATAGAACCAACTACTGGGCCGTGTCTCTGGCAACAGAACCGATAGAACCAACTACTGGGCCGTGTCTCTGGCAACAGAACCGATAGAACCAACTACTGGGCCGTGTCTCTGGCAACCGAACCGATAGAACCAACTACTGGGCCGTGTCTCTGGCAACCGAACGGATAGAACTCATCTCAATGTCTTCAGGTCGGACGATATTTTTGTGATGTTCATTATAAACTAGAATACATTGTTTGATGAACGTTATTTTGCAGTTTCGTAAAATGTGTAAAACCACGTGAGGAGAAAACTGCCAGATGACCATCACACATCCTTAGATCTTAACCACAAATATTAGACATTAATGAACGCTTCCCATTAAAGGCTGTGGTTGGGATTTTCCCTTTTCTGCCGAGGGAGAGAGGGAGGGGCGCAGGGAGAGAGGGAGGGGCGCAGGGAGAGAGGGAGATGGATGGAGGGAGGCAGAGAGAGCGAGGCGGAGGGAGAGAGCGAGGCGGAGGGAGAGAGCGAGGCGGAGGGAGAGAGAGAGAGAGAGAGATGGAGGGAGGCAGAGAGAGAGATGGAGGGAGGCAGAGAGAGAGACGGAGGGAGGCAGAGAGAGACGGAGGGAGGCAGAGAGAGACAGAGGGAGGCAGAGAGAGACAGAGGGAGCGAGAGAGAGGCAGAGCGAGGGAGAGAGGCAGAGCGAGGGAGAGAGGCAGAGCGAGAGAGAGGCAGAGTGTGTGTGTTTGCAAGTGAAAACTAGTGTGGAGTGTCTCAGTGCTTTATTGTAGCTAACACATTGCAGTTATTAGCATGGGGTGGTAGCTGTGGCTGTGGCTGTGTCTGTGCCAGCTAGGCAGAATGCTTCACATGCTCAGGCTGGGCTTGTGGTTAGCTGAGGGAGACATCTAAAGGACCAGAGCCTCTCAGATCTAATTCAGGAACTATTTATCCCTCTGTCTCTCTCCCTCTTTCTCTACCTCTATCCCCATTTTCCCTGTATGTCTACCCCTGTCTCTCTCTCTCTCTCTCTCTCTCTCTCTCTCTCTCTCTCTCTCTCTCTCTCTCTCTGTCTCTCTCTCTCTCTCTTTGTCTCTCTCTTTGTCTCTCTCTCTATCCCTCTCTCTCTCTCTCTCTTTGACTCTCTCTCTTTGTCTCTCTCTCTCTCTCTCTTTGTCTCTCTCTCTCTCTCTCTCTCGCTCTGTCTCAACCCTGTGAACCCCCTCTCTCTAACTCCCTCTGTTCTCTACACCTTCACATTGAGACAGTAGCTGTCATTAACACACGGTTTACTAACAGAGTAGACCACTGTACTACTCTTGAAGTTATATACAGTGCCTTCAGAAAGTATTCAGACCCCTTGACTTTCCACATTTTGTTACTTTACAGCCTTATTCTAAAATGGATGAAGTTGTTTTCTTCCCCCTCATCAATCTACACGCAAACCCCATATTGACATCACAATACCCCATATTGACATCACAATACCCCATAATGACATCACAATACCCCATATTGACATCACAATACCCCATATTGACATCACAATACCCCATATTGACATCACAATACCCCATATTGACATCACAATACCCCATATTGACATCACAATACCCCATATTGACATCACAATACCCCATAATGACATCACAATACCCCATATTGACATCACAATACCCCATATTGACATCACAATACCCCATATTGACATCACAATACCCCATATTGACATCACAATACCCCATATTGACATCACAATACCCCATATTGACATCACAATACCCCATATTGACATCACAATACCCCATATTGACATCACAATACCCCATAATGACATCACAATACCCCATATTGACATCACAATACCCCATATTGACATCACAATACCCCATATTGACATCACAATACCCCATATTGACATCACAATACCCCATATTGACATCACAATACCCCATATTGACATCACAATACAACATATAATGACAAAGCAAAAATAGGTTTTTGCAAATTGATGAAAAATCAAAAAACTGACAAGCTTGATGAGGACATTTATTTATTTATTTATTTATCAGTTTTAAAATGAGGCTGTAACGTAACAGAATTACAGTTATCTATAAGGTTTCTCGGTCAAGCAGTGAATTTCAAACACAGATTCAACCACAAAGACCAGGGAGGTTTTCCAATGCCTCGCAAAGAAGGGCACCGATTGGTAGAAGGGTAAAAATAAAAAAAGCAGACATTGAATAACCCTTTGAGCGGTGAAGTTATTAATTACACTGTAGATGGTGTATCAATACACCCAGTCACTACCAAGATACAGGCGTCCCTCCTAACTCAGTTGCCAGAGAGGAAGGAAACCACTCAGTGAATTCACGTTGAGACCAATGTTGACTTTTAAAAACAGTTACAGCGTTTAATGGCTGTGACAGGAGAAAACTGAGGATGGATCAACAACATTGAAGTTACTCCACAATACTAACCTAATGTAAAAGAGGGAAGTCTGTACAGATTAAACAAATATTCCAAAACATGCATCCTGTTTGCAACAAGGCCCTAAAGTAAAACTGCAAAAAATGTGGCATAAAAATTCACGTTCTGTCCTGAATGCAAAGTGTTATGTTTGTGGGCAAATCCAACACATCACTGAGTAACACTTTTCATATATTCAATGTTCCTGATTGGCCTATTCACAGTTTTTACATAAATCGGCTTGAAAATCAATGCCAAGTCCTGAACATGTCTTTCGAGCAATGATCAACAACCAACTTGTCAGAGCTTGAAGAATTTGAAAAAGAAAAACATGCAAATATTTGAAAAAGAAAAACATGCAAATATTGTGCAATCTTAGAGACTTTTACCCAGAAAGACTCACAGCTGTAAATCACTCTTAGAAACTTTTACCCAGAAAGACTCACAGCTGTAATCACTCTTAGAGACTTACCCAGAAAGACTCACAGCTGTAATCACTCTTAGAGATGACGTCAGGTCTAGTAGTAGGGCAGCATATATATCACATTGTAGGATTTTTAATGAATTTATTTGCAAATGATGGTGGAAAATAAGTATTTGGGCCAAAATACCAGCAACAGCCCCAAAACATCACTGCTCTAGAGGAGATCTGCATGGAGGAATGTGCCAAAATACCAGCAATAGCCCCAAAACATCACTGCCCTAGAGGAGATCTGCATGGAGGAATGGGCCAAAATACCAGCAACAACCCCAAAACATCACTGCTCTAGAGGAGATCTGCATGGAGGAATGGGCAAAAATACCAGCAACAGCCCCAAAACATCACTGCTCTAGAGGAGATCTGCATGGAGGAATGGGCCAAAATACCAGCAACAGCCACAAACAAAACATCACTGCTCTAGAGGAGATCTGCATGGAGGAATGGGCCAAAATACCAGCAATAGCCCCAAAACATCACTGCTCTAGAGGAGATCTGCATGGAGGAATGGGCCAAAATACCAGCAACAGCCCCAAAACATCACTGCTCTAGAGGAGATCTGCATGGAGGAATGGGCCAAAATATCAGCAACAGTGTGTGAAAACCTTGTGAAGACTTACGGAAAACGTTTGACCTCTGTCATTGCCAACAAAGGGTTGAGATAAACAAAGTATTGAGATACACTTTTGTTATTGACCAAATACTTATTTTCCACCATAATTTAAGTCAGTCAGTAAAGGACTGTTGGAGGCTGTTAGTCAGTCAGTCAGTAAAGGACTGTTGGAGGCTGTTAGTCAGTCAGTCAGTAAAGGACTGTTGGAGGCTGTTAGTCAGTCAGTAAAGGACTGTTGGAGGCTGTTAGTCAGTCAGTAAAGGACTGTTGGAGGCTGTTAGTCAGTCAGTCAGTAAAGGACTGTTGGAGGCTGTTAGTCAGTCAGTCAGTAAAGGACTGTTGGAGGCTGTTAGTCAGTCAGTAAAGGACTGTTGGAGGCTGTTAGTCAGTCAGTAAAGGACTGTTGGAGGCTGTTAGTCAGTCAGTCAGTAAAGGACTGTTGGAGGCTGTTAGTCAGTCAGTCAGTAAAGGACTGTTGGAGGCTGT
>NC_088240.1:101410341-101412841 GCF_036934945.1 Oncorhynchus masou masou | reverse complement strand
CACAAACATAACACTTTGCATTCAGGACAGAACGTGAATTTTTATGCCACATTTTTTGTAGTTTTACTTTAGGGCCTTGTTGCAAACAGGACGCATGTTTTGGAATATTTGTTTAATCTGTACAGACTTCCCTCTTGTAAATTAGGTTAGTATTGTGGAGTAACTTCAATGTTGTTGATCCATCCTCAGTTTTCTCCTGTCACAGCCATTAAACGCTGTAACTGTTTTTAAAAGTCAACATTGGTCTCAACGTGAATTCACTGAGTGGTTTCCTTCCTCTCTGGCAACTGAGTTAGGAGGGACGCCTGTATCTTGGTAGTGACTGGGTGTATTGATACTCTATCCACAGTGTAATTAATAACTTCACCGCTCAAAGGGTTATTCAATGTCTGCTTTTTTTATTTTTACCCTTCTACCAATCGGTGCCCTTCTTTGCGAGGCATTGGAAAACCTCCCTGGTCTTTGTGGTTGAATCTGTGTTTGACCGAGAAACCTTGTAGATAACTGTAATTCTGTTACGTTACAGCCTCATTTTAAAACTGATAAATAAATAAATAAATGTCCTCATCAAGCTTGTCAGTTTTTTGATTTTTCATCAATTTGCAAAAACTTACAAAAACCTATTTTTTTGCTTTGTCATTATGGGGTATTGTGATGTCATTATGGGGTATTGTGATGTCATTATGGGGTATTGTGATGTCATTATGGGGTATTGTGATGTCATTATGGGATATTGTGATGTCAATATGGGGTATTGTGATGTCAATATGGGATTTTGTGATGTCATTATGGGATATTGTGATGTCAATATGGGGTATTGTGATGTCAATATGGGGTATTGTGATGTCAATATGGGGTATTGTGATGTCAATATGGGGTATTGTGATGTCATTATGGGGTATTGTGATGTCAATATGGGGTATTGTGATGTCAATATGGGGTATTGTGATGTCAATATGGGGTATTGTGATGTCATTATGGGGTATTGTGATGTCATTATGGGGTATTGTGATGTCAATATGGGGTATTGTGATGTCAATATGGGGTATTGTGATGTCAATATGGGGTATTGTGATGTCATTATATCCATTTTAGAATAAGGCTGTAAAGTAACAAAATGTGGAAAAAGTCAAGGGGTCTGAATACTTTCCAAAATGCACTGTATATAACTTCAAGAGTAGTACAGTGGTCTACTCTGTTAGTAAACCGTGTGTTAATGACAGCTACTGTCCCAATGTGGAGGTGTAGAGAACAGAGGGAGTTAGAGAGAGGGGGTTCACAGGGTTGAGACAGAGCGAGAGAGACAAAGAGAGAGAGAGAGGGATAGAGAGAGAGACAAAGAGAGAGAGAGAGAGAGAGAGAGAGACAAAGAGAGAGAGAGAGACAAAGAGAGAGAGAGAGAGAGAGAGAGAGAGAGAGAGAGAGAGAGAGGGAGAGAGAGAGACAAAGAGAGAGAGAGAGAGACAAAGAGAGAGAGAGAGAGAGAGAGAGAGAGAGAGAGAGAGAGAGAGAGAGAGAGAGAGAGAGAGACAAAGAGAGAGAGAGAGGGATAGAGAGAGAGACAAAGAGAGAGAGAGAGAGAGAGAGAGAGAGAGACAGGGGTAGACATACAGAGAAAATGGGGATAGAGGTAGAGAAAGAGGGAGAGAGACAGAGGGATAAATAGTTCCTGAATTAGATCTGAGAGGCTCTGGTCCTTTAGATGTCTCCCTCAGCTAACCACAAGCCCAGCCTGAGCATGTGAAGCATTCTGCCTAGCTGGCACAGACACAGCCACAGCCACAGCTACCACCCCATGCTAATAACTGCAATGTGTTAGCTACAATAAAGCACTGAGACACTCCACACTAGTTTTCACTTGCACACACACACACTCTACCATCTCTCTCTGCCTCTCTGCCTCTCTCTCGCTCTGCCTCTCTCCCTCGCTCTGCCTCTCTCTGCCTCCCTCCATCTCTCTCTCTGCCTCCCTCCATCTCTCTCTCTGCCTCCCTCCATCTCTCTCTCTGCCTCCCTCCATCTCTCTCTCTGCCTCCCTCCATCTCTCTCTCTGCCTCCCTCCATCTCTCTCTGCCTCCCTCCATCTCTCTCTCTGCCTCCCTCCATCTCTCTCTCTGCCTCCCTCCATCTCTCTCTCTGCCTCCCTCCATCTCTCTCTCTGCCTCCCTCCATCTCTCTCTCTCCGCCTCTCTCTCTCTGCCTCCCTCCATCCATCTCCCTCTCTCCCTGCGCCCCTCCCTCTCTCCCTGCGCCCCTCCCTCTCTCCCTCGGCAGAAAAGGGAAAATCCCAACCACAGCCTTTAATGGGAAGCGTTCATTAATGTCTAATATTTGTGGTTAAGATCTAAGGATGTGTGATGGTCATCTGGCAGTTTGTTTGGAGTTTTCTCCTCACGTGGTTTTACACATTTTACGAAACTGCAAAATAACGTTCATCAAACAATGTATTCTAGTTTATAATGAACATCACAAAAATATAGTCCGACCTGAAGACATTGAG
>NC_088240.1:101332841-101402841 GCF_036934945.1 Oncorhynchus masou masou | reverse complement strand
CCTACCCCATATCATCCCCCTACCCCATACCACCACCCCTACCCCATATCCTCCCCCTACCCCATATCCTCCCCCTACCCCATACCACCACCCCTACCCCATACCACCACCCCTACCCCATATAATCCCCCTACCCCATACCACCCACAGATCACGGAGACGGGCCCAGATGAAAGCAAAACCTACCTACTCAATAACACACACGCTCACCCCCCCCTCCCCCTCCCCCCGCACTCACCCCCCCCCCCCCTCCCCCTCTGAGGCGAAGTGGCTCCTGACTCTTTACTAAAAAGCAGTATATCAACGAGCCAATGACAGGAAAGCTTCATTAGAGAAGAACATCCCTCTACTTTCAGAGAACATCAAATAAAGGAGCACTGGGACTTTCCCTACGAGCACCACCGAGGGTTTTTATTGGTTAGAAAAGAATCCAATCAAAATGTCCTGCCTTATATGGTCAGTCATCACTGCTCCAATGACTCCGGGGTCAGAGGGAGCTCCCACTCAGCCTGGGACATACAGACCACCCACGGTAAGAGGAACACAGTGCCATACAACCATAGGGTTTTTCACTGAGACACTTCGACACAGACTTCCACTGGACTCTCTCTTCAAGTGTTCCCTTCACAGAACGAGTCCATTATTAAATCACATCCAACATGTATGGGGGCTGGTTTTCCCGGACAGACAGTTGTGAAGTTAGGACGTTTACATACACCTTAGTCAAATACATTTAAAACTCTGCTTCATCCACAATTCCTGACATTTAATCCTCGTAACAATCCCCTGTCTTAAGTCAGTTAGTAATCAACCACTTTATTTTAAGAATGTGAAATGTCAGAATAATAATAATAGAGAGAATGATTTATTTCAGTTTTTATTTCTTTCATCACATTCCCAGTGGGTCAGAAGTTTACACACACTCAATTAGTATTTGGTAGCATTGCCTTTAAATTGTTTAACTTGGGTCAAACGTTTTCGGTCGCCTTCCACAAGCTTCCCACAATAAGTTGGGTGATTTTTGGCTCATTCCTCCTGACCAAGCTGGTGTAACTGAGTCAGGTTTGTAGGCCTCCTTAGCACACACCTGCGTTTCTATAGGATTGAGGTCAGGGCTTTGTGACGGCCACTCCAATACCCTGAATTTGTTGTCTTTAAGCCATTTTGCCACAACTTTGGAAGTATGCTTGGGGTCATTGTCCATTTTCCCCATTTGCAACCAAGCTTAAACTTCCTGACTGATGTCTTGAGATGTTGCTCCAATATATCCACATCATTTTTCCTCATGATGCCATCTATTTTGTGAAATGCACCAGTCCCCCCAGTGGCAAAGCACCCCCACAACTTGATGCTGCCACCCCCGTGCTTCACGGTTGTGATGGTGTTCTTCGGCTTGTCAGCTCCCCAACCTAAACCCAATGTCAGCTCAACCAATCGTAATACAGGACCCCTTAACCCAACGGAAGGCCCTTAACCCTAAACCCAATGGAAGGCCCTTAGCCCTAAACCCAATGGAAGACCCTTAACCCTAAACCCAACGGAAGGCCCTTAGCCCTAAACCCAACGGAAGGCCCTTAACCCTAAACCCAATGGAAGGCCCTTAACCCTAAACCCAATGGAAGGCCCTTAACCCTAAACCCAATGGAAGGCCCTTAACCCTAAACCCAATGGAAGGCCCTTAACCCTAAACCCAATGGAAGGCCCTTAACCCCAATGGAAGGCCCTTAACCCTAAACCCAATGGAAGGCCCTTAACCCTAAACCCAATGGAAGGCCCTTAACCCTAAACCCAATGGAAGGCCCTTAACCCTAACCCCAATGGAAGGCCCCTAACCCCAATGGAAGGCCCCTAACCCCAATGGAAGGCCCTTAACCCCAATGGAAGGCCCTTAACCCCAATGGAAGGCCCTTAACCCCAATGGAAGGCCCTTAACCCCAATGGAAGGCCCTTAACCCCAATGGAAGGCCCCTAACCCCAATGGAAGGCCCCTAACCCTAAACCCAATGGAAGGCCCTTAACCCTAAACCCTAACCCCAATGGAAGGCCCCTAACCCCAATGGAAGGCCCTTAACCCCAATGGAAGGCCCTTAACCCCAATGGAAGGCCCCTAACCCCAATGGAAGGCCCTTAACCCCAATGGAAGGCCCTTAACCCTAAACCCTAAACCCAATGGAAGGCCCTTAACCCTAAACCCAATGGAAGGCCCTTAACCCCAATGGAAGGCCCTTAACCCCAATGGAAGGCCCTTAACCCCAATGGAAGGCCCTTAACCCAATGCAGATTCCCTTAACTCTCTGTAATCTGCAGTAATGGAATGAATAGCAGCCTGCTGTCCGGAGGGCCTCTGTAGAGGGATCAGTCTGTAGAGAGGAGCATCCTGCACACCACCTATTGATCATCACTTCAGTGGCCTGACTCACCGACTGCAGGAAGCTGAGGGTTTATCCCCCCCCACTTCCTGTCTGAGGAGAGCGGTAACCATAACCACAGCCTGCTGTAAGTCTGCCCACTAGGAACCCACCTCCATCAACAACAGCGGCCCACTGAAAACCCCTCCTCTCACCGAGGCTTTACCAGGGAACTAAAAGACACACTTCACCATCGGCCGATTCGATGCGTTTCTTATTTCCACTTTTACTTAAGGAGGAAAAACTTTATTGAGAACTAACGATCATGTACAATAAGGACCGGGCCATGAGGTATAACACTACAACGATGACCAGGACAACATACAATACCACCACAGACGGTTACCAGGACAACATACAATACCACCACAGACGGTTACCAGGACAACATACAATACCACCACAGACGATGACCAGGACAACATACAATACCACCACAGACGGTTACCAGGACAACATACAATACCACCACAGACGGTTACCAGGACAACATACACAGACTGTTACCAGGACAACATACAATACCACCACAGACGGTTACCAGGACAACATACAATACCACCACAGACTGTTACCAGGACAACATACAATACCACCACAGACGGTTACCAGGACAACATACAATACCACCACAGACTGTTACCAGGACAACATACAATACCACCACAGACGGTTACCAGGACAACATACAATACCACCACAGACTGTTACCAGGACAACATACAATACCACCACAGACGGTTACCAGGACAACATACAATACCACCACAGACTGTTACCAGGACAACATACAATACCACCACAGACGGTTACCAGGACAACATACAATACCACCACAGACGGTTACCAGGACAACATACAATACCACCACAGACTGTTACCAGGACAACATACAATACCACCACAGACGGTTACCAGGACAACATACAATACCACCACAGACTGTTACCAGGACAACATACAATACCACCACAGACGGTTACCAGGACAACATACAATACCACCAGACTGTTACCAGGACAACATACAATACCACCACAGACTGTTACCAGGACAACATACAATACCACCACAGACGGTTACCAGGACAACATACAATACCACCACAGACGATGACCAGGACAACATACAATACCACCACAGACGGTTACCAGGACAACATACAATACCACCACAGACTGTTACCAGGACAACATACAATACCACCACAGACGGTTACCAGGACAACATACAATACCACCAGACTGTTACCAGGACAACATACAATACCACCACAGACTGTTACCAGGACAACATACAATACCACCACAGACGGTTACCAGGACAACATACAATACCACCACAGACGATGACCAGGACAACATACAATACCACCACAGACGGTTACCAGGACAACATACACCACTACAGACGATGACCAGGACAACATACAATACCACCACAGACTGTTACCAGGACAACATACAATACCACCACAGACTTACCAGGACAACATACAATACCACCACAGAATGTTACCAGGACAACATACAATACCACCACAGACAGTTACCAGGACAACATACAATACCACCACAGACGGTTACCAGGACAACATACAATACCACCACAGACGGTTACCAGGACAACATACAATACCACCACAGACGGTTACCAGGACAACATACAATACCACCACAGACGGTTACCAGGACAACATACAATACCACCACAGACGATGACCAGGACAACATACAATACCACCACAGACGGTTACCAGGACAACATACAATACCACCACAGACTTACCAGGACAACATACAATACCACCACAGACGGTTACCAGGACAACATACAATACCACCACAGACTGTTACCAGGACAACATACAATACCACCACAGACTGTTACCAGGACAACATACAATACCACCACAGACGGTTACCAGGGCAACATACAATACCACCACAGACGGTTACCAGGACAACATACAATACCACCACAGACATCACAGACGATGACCAGGACAACATACAATACCACCACAGAATGTTACCAGGACAACATACAATACCACCACAGACGGTTACCAGGGCAACATACAATACCACCACAGACGGTTACCAGGACAACATACAATACCACCACAGACTGATACCAGGACAACATACAATACCACCACAGACGGTTACCAGGACAACATACAATACCACCACAGACGATGCATCACTACGTTGTTATGTATAGAACAGTGGAGTAACAGGGGAGTACTTTAGTACTAACATAGGAGTACTGTAGTACTAACAGAGTACCCCCAGAGGAGTACTGTAGTACTAACAGAGGAGTACTGTAGTACTAACAGAGTACCCCCAGAGTAGTACTGTAGTACTAACAGAGGAGTACTGTAGTACTAACAGAGGAGTACTGTAGTACTAACAGAATACCCCCAGAGGAGTACTGTAGTACTAACAGAGGAGTACTGTAGTACTAACAGAGGAGTACTGTAGTACTAACAGAGGAGTACTGTAGTACTAACAGAGTACCCCCAGAGGAGTACTGTAGTACTAACAGAATACCCACAGAGGAGTACTGTAGTACTAACAGAGGAGCACTGTAGTACTAACAGAGTACCCCCAGAGGAGTACTGTAGTACTAACAGAGTACCCCCAGAGGAGTACTGTAGTACTAACAGAATACCCACAGAGGAGTACTGTAGTACTAACAGAGGAGTACTGTAGTACTAACAGAATACCCCCAGAGGAGTACTGTAGTACTAACAGAATACCCCCAGAGGAGTACTGTAGTACTAACAGAGGAGTACTGTAGTACTAACAGAGGAGTACTGTAGTACTAACAGAGGAGTACTGTAGAACTAACAGAGGAGTACTGTAGAACTAACAGAGGAGTACTGTAGTACTAAAAGAGGAGTACTGTAGTACTAACAGAGGAGTACTGTAGTACTAACAGAGGAGTACTGTAGTACTAACAGAGTACCCCCAGAGGAGTACTGTAGTACTAACAGAAGAGTACTGTAGTACTAACAGAGGAGTACTGTAGTACTAACAGAGGAGTACTGTAGTACTAACAGAGTACCCCCAGAGGAGTACTGTAGTACTAACAGAGTACCCCCAGAGGAGTACTGTAGTACTAACAGAGGAGTACTGTAGTACTAACAGAGGACCCCCAGAGGAGTACTGTAG
This sequence comes from Oncorhynchus masou masou, assembly GCF_036934945.1. Classification (NCBI taxonomy): domain Eukaryota; kingdom Metazoa; phylum Chordata; class Actinopteri; order Salmoniformes; family Salmonidae; genus Oncorhynchus; species Oncorhynchus masou. The sequence continues at coordinate 101,397,254 of NC_088240.1, read as the reverse complement.
TACTAACAGAGGCCCCCCAGAGGAGTACTGTAGTACTAACAGAGTACCCCCAGAGGAGTACTGTAGTACTAACAGAGTACCCCCAGAGGAGTACTGTAGTACTAACAGAGGAGTACTATAGTACTAACAGAGGCCCCTCGCCCTGAAGTCAACTCTCATTTTTACCCAATGAGGTTGCTGTATAAATATACAGCCGTGTGTGTGTGTGTGTGTGTGTGTGTGTGTGTGTGTGTGTGTGTGTGTGTGTGTGTGTGTGTGTGTGTTCCCAGTGTCTCCATAATGATCCAGTGAGTGTGTCAGGGAATGCAGGGAGCAGCAAGGTCATGGTACTAACATAGACATGTGTGTCAGTGTGTGTGTGGTTTCAGACAGGTGTGTGTGTGTGTGTGTGTGTGTGTGTGTGTGTGTGTGTGTGTGTGTGTGTGTGTGTGTGTGTGTGTGTGTGTGTGTGTGTGTGTGTGTGAGATGTTTCAGACAGGTTTACCTGAGCCTCCATATAAACACAGCTTCCTCCCTCACACCTCACGCTGAGGCTGTTGAGGGTTAGGGACAGGGCTAGGGACAGGGCTAGGGACAGGGCTAGGGACAGGGCTAGGGCTAGGAACAGGGCTAGGGCTAGGGACAGGGCTAGGGACAGGGCTAGGGACAGGGCTAGGGACAGGGCTAGGGACAGGGCTAGGGACAGGGCTAGGGACAGGGCTAGGGCTGGGGACAGGGCTAGGGACAGGGCTAGGGACAGGGCTAGGGACAGGGCTAGGGACAGGGCTAGGGACAGGGCTAGGGACAGGGCTAGGGACAGGGCTAGGGTTAGGGACAGGGCTAGGGACAGGGCTAGGGACAGGGCTAGGGACAGGGCTAGGGACAGGGCTAGGGACAGGGCTAGGGACAGGGTTAGGGACAGGGCTAGGGACAGGGCTAGGGTTAGGGACAGGGCTAGGGACAGGGTTCGGGTTAGGGACGGGGACAGGGCTAGGGACAGGGCTAGGGACAGGGTTAGGGACAGGGCTAGGGACAGGGCTAGGGACAGGGCTAGGGACAGGGCTAGGGACAGGGCTAGGGCTAGGGACAGGGACAGGGCTAGGGACAGGGCTAGGGACAGGGCTAGGGAAAGGGACAGGGTTCGGGACAGGGCTAGGGACAGGGCTAGGGACAGGGCTAGGGACAGGGCTAGGGACAGGGTTAGGGACAGGGTTAGGGACAGGGTTAGGGACAGGGTTAGGGACAGGGTTAGGGACAGGGCTAGGGTTAGGGACAGGGCTAGGGACAGGGTTCGGGTTAGGGACGGGGACAGGGCTAGGGACGGGTTAGGGACAGGGCTAGGGACAGGGTGAGGGACAGGGCTAGGGCTGGGGACAGGGCTAGGGACAGGGCTAGGGACAGGGCTAGGGACAGGGACAGGGCTAGGGACAGGGACAGGGAAGGGGCTAGGGACAGGGACAGGGTTAGGGACAGGGTTAGGGACAGGGCTAGGGACAGGACTAGGGACAGGGCTAGGGACAGGACTAGGGACAGGGCTAGGGACAGGGACAGGACTAGGGACAGGGTTAGGGACAGGGCTAGGGACAGGACTAGGGACAGGGCTAGGGACAGGGCTAGGGACAGGGCTAGGGACAGGGACAGGGCTAGGGACAGGGCTAGGGACAGGGACAGGACTAGGGGCAGGGACAGGGCTAGGGACAGGGACAGGACTAGGGACAGGGCTAGGGACAGAGTTAGGGACAGGGACAGGGTTAGGGACAGGGTTAGGGACAGGGTTAGGGACAGGGCTAGGGACAGGACAAGGGACAGGACTAGGGACAGGGCTAGGGACAGGGACAGGACTAGGGACAGGGCTAGGGACAGGACTAGGGACAGGGCTAGGGACAGGGCTAGGGACAGGACTAGTGACAGGACTAGGGACAGGGCTAGGGTTAGGGACAGGGCTAGGGACAGGGTTCGGGTTAGGGACGGGGACAGGGCTAGGGACAGGGCTAGGGACGGGTTAGGGACAGGGCTAGGGACAGGGTGAGGGACAGGGCTAGGGCTGGGGACAGGGCTAGGGACAGGGCTAGGGACAGGGACAGGGCTAGGGACAGGGACAGGGCTAGGGACAGGGACAGGGAAGGGGCTAGGGACAGGGACAGGGACAGGGTTAGGGACAGGGCTAGGGACAGGGCTAGGGACAGGGACAGGACTAGGGACAGGGTTAGGGACAGGGCTAGGGACAGGGCTAGGGACAGGACTAGGGACAGGGCTAGGGACAGGGCTAGGGACAGGGACAGGGCTAGGGACAGGGCTAGGGACAGGGACAGGACTAGGGGCAGGGACAGGGCTAGGGACAGGGACAGGACTAGGGACAGGGCTAGGGACAGAGTTAGGGACAGGGACAGGGTTAGGGACAGGGTTAGGGACAGGGTTAGGGACAGGGTTAGGGACAGGGACAGGGCTAGGGACAGGACTAGGGACAGGACTAGGGACAGGGCTAGGGACAGGGACAGGACTAGGGACAGGGCTAGGGACAGGACTAGGGACAGGGCTAGGGACAGGACTAGGGACAGGGCTAGGGACAGGGCTAGGGACAGAGACAGGGACAGGACTAGGGACAGGGCTAGGGACAGGGCTAGGGACAGGGCTAGGGACAGGGACAGGGCTAGGGACAGGACTAGGGACAGGGTTAGGGACAGGGCTAGGGACAGGGACAGGGTTAGGGACAGGGTTAGGGACAGGGTTAAGGACAGGGCTAGGGACAGGGCTAGGGACAGGGCTAGGGACAGGGCTAGGGACAGGGCTAGGGACAGGACTAGGGACAGGGCTAGGGACAGGACTAGGGACAGGGTTAGGGACAGGGCTAGGGACAGGGACAGGGTTAGGGACAGGGTTAGGGACGGGACTAGGGACAGGACTAGGGACAGGGATAGGGACAGGACTAGGGACAGGGATAGGGACAGGACTAGGGACAGGGATAGGGACAGGGACAGGGTTAGGGACAGGACTAGGGACAGGGTTAGGGACAGGACTAGGGACAGGGACAGGACTAGGGACTAGGGACAGGGTTAGGGACAGGACTAGGGACAGGGACAGGACTAGGGACAGGGCTAGGGACAGGGACAGCTTGATGCCCTGACTCACAACCTGAGGTATAAACCTTTTAAAACACGTCAGTGAAGCGGCAGAACAGGTCAGAGGGTCAGGAACAAGTTAGGAGCTGAAAGGGGTTAAACAATACAGAATGTCTCAACTGCATTTCTCCTCTTCTCTCCTCTCCACCCCTCCCCAGCCCAGACCTCCGCCCCTCCCTTCTCCTCTCCTCCCCAGCCCAGACCTCCTCCCCTCCCCAGACCTCCTCCCCTCTTCTCTCCTCTCCTCCCCTCCCCAGCCCAGACCTCCTCCCCTCCCCAGACCTCCTCCCCTCTTCTCTCCTCTCCACCCCTCCCCAGCCCAGACCTCCTCTCCTCCCCTCTTCTCTCCTCTCCTCTCCTCCCCTCCCCAGACCTCCTCCCCTCTTCTCTCCTCTCCACCCCTCCCCAGCCCAGACCTCCTCTCCTCCCCTCTTCTCTCCTCTCCTCTCCTCCCCTCCCCAGCCCTCCTCCTCTCTCCTCTCCTCTCCTCCCCTCCCCAGCCCTCCTCCTCTGCTCTCCCCTCTCCTCCCCTCTCCTCCCCTCCCCTCCCCGGCCCAGACCTCCTCCCCTCCCCGGCCCAGACCTCCTCCCCTCCCCGGCCCAGACCTCCTCCCCTCCCCGGCCCAGACCTCCTCTCCTCCCCGGCCCAGACCTCCTCCCCTCCTCTGCACTCCCCTCTCCTCCCCTCCACTCCCCTCTCCTCCCCGGCCCAGACCTCCTCTCCTCCCCGGCCCAGACCTCCTCTCCTCCCCGGCCCAGACCTCCTCCCCTCCTCCTCCCCTCCTCCTCCTCCTCTTGCTGATCAGCCTCATGGTAAGGAATCTCTGCAAGCTGCCGAATCAAAGGGAAGATTTCCGGACGGCATTTGAACAGAGATTATCCAGTTTGTGCGATCTGATTACAAACTGCCACAGCCTGCTGTGTTTTATGAGCTCCACTTCTCCCTTTGTGTACCCAGCTTCACAGAGGAGGAGAACGCAAACAGTCAGTCGGCTTCACAGAGGAGGAGAACACGGACAGTCAGTCGGCTTCACAGAGGAGGAGAACACGGACAGTCAGTCGGCTTCACAGAGGAGGAGAACACGGACAGTCAGTCGGCTTCACAGAGGAGGAGAACACGGACAGTCAGCTTCACAGAGGAGGAGAACACGGACAGTCAGCTTCACAGAGGAGGAGAACACGGACAGTCAGCTTCACAGAGGAGGAGAACACGGACAGTCAGCTTCACAGAGGAGGAGAACACGGACAGTCAGCTTCACAGAGGAGGAGAACACGGACAGTCAGCTTCACAGAGGAGGAGAACACGGACAGTCAGCTTCACAGAGGAGGAGAACACGGACAGTCAGTCAGCTTCACAGAGGAGGAGAACACGGACAGCCAGTCAGCTTCACAGAGGAGGAGAACACGGACAGCCAGTCAGCTTCACAGAGGAGGAGAACACGGACAGCCAGTCAGCTTCACAGAGGAGGAGAACACGGACAGCCAGTCAGCTTCACAGAGGAGGAGAACACGGACAGCCAGTCAGCTTCACAGAGGAGGAGAACACGGACAGTCAGTCAGCTTCACAGAGGAGGAGAACACGGACAGTCAGCTTCACAGAGGAGGAGAACACGGACAGCCAGCTTCACAGAGGAGGAGAACACGGACAGCCAGCTTCACAGAGGAGAACACGGACAGTGAGCTTCACAGAGGAGAACACGGACAGCCAGCTTCACAGAGGAGGAGAACACGGACAGCCAGTCAGCTTCACAGAGGAGGAGAACACGGACAGCCAGTCAGCTTCACAGAGGAGGAGAACACGGACAGCCAGTCAGCTTCACAGAGGAGGAGAACACGGACAGCCAGTCAGCTTCACAGAGGAGGAGAACACGGACAGCCAGTCAGCTTCACAGAGGAGGAGAACACGGACAGCCAGTCAGCTTCACAGAGGAGGAGAACACGGACAGCCAGTCAGCTTCACAGAGGAGGAGAACACGGACAGCCAGTCAGCTTCACAGAGGAGAACACGGACAGCCAGCTTCACAGAGGAGGAGAACACGGACAGTCAGCTTCACAGAGGAGGAGAACACGGACAGTCAGCTTCACAGAGGAGGAGAACACGGACAGCCAGGCTGAGCAGCTGAACAGAATAGATGGCTACACTAGGATAAGAACTGCCAGGGTATATTTCCACCTATTACAGCATAGTAACACAATGACTGTCTGACACCAGTGGCCCCGCCCCCATCAGGAAATGTAATGCTCCGTCAATAGGAAGATAGCAGGAGAAAACACAGTCTAGGACTGCTTCCTAAACAGCACCCTATTCCCAGTTAGCGCACTACTTTAGACCAGTCAGTCGTCGGTACCAAAACGTACACACTCACTACTACTACTACTACTGTAAGTCTCCGTGTATAAGAGCATCTGCTAAATGACTAAATGGTAAATTGATAGTCTAGAAACAGTGCGGTTGGGCCTGACAGACAGGAGGGAGGGGAGGGAAGCAGCACTTAACCAGCCCAGCCAGGCTCATACACAATATCTCTGGTCTCTGGTTGGGTAATCACTGGGTTGTGGGTGGACTCCTGGGTGGGAAGCCACAGCTTGGTAGAATGGTAGCATCCACTCAGAAGAGCTTCTGGTACGAACCAACGGCAGGCAGACAAGCAGGGTAGTGGAAGGGTACAAACCGTACTACTGTTTTAAACTCTCACGCTCCTGGATAGGGGTGTTTTCAGCCCTTTTTAAAACAGAGGAAGTATATTTCAGTCATTCATCAGGTCATCCACGACATTTATAAACAGCTTATAGAAAAAATGACATTTTGGGGTAACTCGTATAGAAGAATAGAGTCCAGAGGAATAACACAGCGTAGGGTTTAAAAAGCTTCTCAGTGAACCAGCGTCCTGGCTGGAGAGGAGAGGAGAGGAGAGGAGAGGAGAGGAGAGGAGAGGAGAGGAGAGGAGAGGAGGCACTACAAATAGTTTGAGAGGAGAGGAGGCATTAAAAATAGTTTGAGAAGAGAGAGGAGGCACTACAAATAGTTTGAGAGGAGAGGAGAGGAGAGGAGAGGAGAGAGAGGAGAGGAGGGGAGAGGGGAGCCAGAGGAGAGGAGAGCCAAAGGAGAGGAGAGGAGAGGAGAGAGAGGAGAGGAGAGGAGGCACGGCACCTCCTCAAATCATCTACAGGGCGGCAGGAAAAAAACAGAACTGATCAGCAGCACAGTGGAGCCAAACCCAGTCCAGACCTCTTCCTCCTCTGGAAAACCCAGTCCAGACCTCCTCCTCCTCTGGAAAACCCAGTCCAGACCTCCTCCTCCTCTGGAAAACCCAGTCAAGACCTCCTCCTCCTCTGGAAAACCCAGTCAAGACCACCTCCTCTGGAAAACCCAGTCCAGACCTCCTCCTCTTCTGGAAAACCCAGTCAAGACCTCCTCCTCCTCTGGAAAACCCAGTCCAGACCTCCTCCTCCTCTGGAAAACCCACTGCAGACCTCCTCCTCTTCTGGAAAACCCAGTCAAGACCTCCTCCTCCTCTGGAAAACCCAGTCCAGACCTCCTCCTCCTCTGGAAAACCCAGTCCAGACCTCCTCCTCCTCTGGAAAACCCAGTCCAGACCTCCTCCTCCTCCTCTGGAAAACCCAGTCCAGACCTCCTCCTCCTCTGGAAAACCCAGTCCAGACCTCCTCCTCCTCTGGAAAACCCAGTCCAGACCTCCTCCTCCTCTGGAAAACCCAGACCTCCTCCTCCTCTGGAAAACCCAGTCGTATCTCTGTCTCCTAAAAATCAAAGGGAAAACTCTCTCTCTCTGCTAGATGTGAACGGTTTCATCACCAGCTCGGCCTGCATCCCAAAACACCACCCTATTCCCTCTGTAGGGCTGCACTAGAAAACTTAGTGCACTACATAGAGAATAGGGTGCTCTTTTTAGACACAGCCCGAGTCTCTTTTTTTTAAAGAGCCACCACCACCACAACGTCTTGGGGGAGTTCTCTGGTCGTCTCTGCAAGATGTTTTCTGATCCGTTTAACTGGAGAGAGAGTGTTAAGCTTGAAGCCAGATGACGGGCCTGTTCCGGGGGTTAGTTGTCGAGGGGGAGACGGAAGGAGCAGTGGTGTTCAGAGCTGAATGTACAGTGGGCATCGTCACACCACAAACAGATCGGCTCTCCCACACTTACACTCCTGTTCTTCTGAACCAACCATTAGTTAGTAGTTCTCCTGTCCTTCTGAACCAACCATTAGTTAGTAGTTCTCCTATCCTTCTGAACCAACCATTAGTTAGTAGTTCTCCTATCCTTCTGAACCAAACATTAGTTAGTAGTTCTCCTGTCCTTCTGAACCAACCATTATTTATTAGTTCTCCTGTCCTTCTGAACCAACCATTAGTTAGTAGTTCTCCTGTCCTTCTGAACCAACCATTAGTTAGTAGTTCTCCTATCCTTCTGAACCAACCATGTTATTAGTTCTCCTATCCTTCTGAACCAACCATGTTATTAGTTCTCCTGTCCTTCTGAACCAACCATGTTATTAGTTCTCCTATCCTTCTGAACCAACCATAAGTTATTAGTTCTCCTATCCTTCTGAACCAACCATTAGTTAGTAGTTCTCCTATCCTTCTGAACCAACCATTTGGCATTAGTTCTCCTATCCTTCTGAACCAACCACTTGTTAGTAGTTCTATCCTTCTGAACCAACCATTAGTTAGTAGTTCTCCTATCCTTCTAAACCAACCATTAGTTATTAGTTCTCCTATCCTTCTGAACCAACCATTAGTTATTAGTTCTCCTATCCTTCTGAACCAACCATTAGTTAGTAGTTCTATCCTTCTGAACCAACCATGTTATTAGTTCTCCTATCCTTCTGAACCAACCATTAGTTAGTAGTTCTATCCTTCTGAACCAACCATGTTATTAGTTCTCCTATCCTTCTGAACCAACCATTAGTTAGTAGTTCTCCTATCCTTCTGAACCAACCACTTGTTAGTAGTTCTATCCTTCTGAACCAACCATGTTATTAGTTCTCCTATCCTTCTGAACCAACCATTAGTTAGTAGTTCTATCCTTCTGAACCAACCATGTTATTAGTTCTCCTATCCTTCTGAACCAACCATTAGTTAGTAGTTCTCCTATCCTTCTGAACCAACCACTTGTTAGTAGTTCTATCCTTCTGAACCAACCATTAGTTAGTAGTTCTCCTATCCTTCTGAACCAACCATTAGTTAGTAGTTCTCCTATCCTTCTAAACCAACCATTAGTTATTAGTTCTCCTATCCTTCTGAACCAACCATTAGTTATTAGTTCTCCTATCCTTCTGAACCAACCATGTTATTAGTTCTCCTATCCTTCTGAACCAACCACTTGTTAGTAGTTCTCCTATCCTTCTGAACCAACCACTTGTTAGTAGTTCTCCTATCCTTCTGAACCAACCATTTGTTAGTAGTTCTCCTGTCCTTCTGAACCAACCACTTAGAAGTGTGACAGTAACCAGATTTCAATCCAACCGTTTTATGCAGATAAAATTTTAAATAAAAAATGTAAAAAGTCATGACCGCTCAGCCCAGTCAAAACTGTTCGCTGCTCTGGCCCCCCAATGGTGGAACAAACTCCCTCACGACGCCAGGACAGCGGAGTCAATCACCACCTTCCGGAGACACCTGAAACCCCACCTCTTCAAGGAATACCTAGGATAGGATAAAGAAATCCTTCTCACCCCCCCCCCCCCTTAAATGAGTTAGATGCACTATTGTAAAGTGGCTGTTCCACTGATGTCAGAAGGTGAATTCACCAATTTGTAAGTCGCTCTGGATAAGAGCGTCTGCTAAATGACTTAAATGTAAATGTAATGACCGGTCTGATGGAAAACAGAAAATAAATACGCTGGACAAGGTGGTGGGATCTTTTTTTTGTGTCGAAAAAAATTAATTACGCTAGAAATGTCGGTGGAAATGCTTTTCTGCTCTAATATGAACATAACAACCGTCATATCGCCGTAAACTATGGGACTCACCCGATGACGTTGTTGTGTGGTCCGTCCCACTTTACGACCCGTTGAGGAAAGCATGCAGTTCATTAGACTACAGATGAAATCAGTTGCGATGAACTTCACAGGGAGGTGAAAGGTCACGGTGACGAGCTAGATGCTCCTTTACAATTGATATGCTTTCGGAAAGTATTCAGACCCCTTGACATTTTTCATGTTACTTTACAGCCTTGTCCTAAAATGTATTTAATTCTACACACAATACCCACATAATGACAAAGCAAAGAAACAGGTTTTTAGAAATGTTTGCCAAAGCTGAAATATCCCATTTCCATAAGTATTCAGACCCTTTATTCAGTACTTCGTTGAAGCACCTTTTGGCCCAGCGATTACAGACTCAAGTTTTCTTGGGTATGACGCTACAAGCTTATGTTTTGTTGAGATCGGTGTGGAAGAACTTGACTAGCACATAGAGCTATGAGAGAATCAGCAGACATACGAATATACAGTGGACGGACGGATGGACAGTATCAGTGTGAATATATTTCAATGCAGAGAGATGAACAGACTGCAAGAGCGGTATAGTATAGTTATTTAGAGAACAGATCAGAGATGGCCTGATGCAGTATAGTATAGTTATTTAGAGTACAGATCAGAGATGGCCTGATGCAGTATAGTTATTTAGAGAACAGATCAGAGATGGCCTGATGCAGTATAGTATAGTTATTTAGAGTACAGATCAGAGATGGCCTGATGCAGTATAGTTATTTAGAGTACAGATCAAGATGGCCTGATGCAGTATAGTATAGTTATTTAGAGAACAGATCAGAGATGGCCTGATGCAGTATAGTATAGTTATTTAGAGTACAGATCAGAGATGGCCTGATGCAGTATAGTATAGTTATTTAGAGCACAGATCAGAGATGGCCTGATGCAGTATAGTATAGTTATTTAGAGCACAGATCAGAGATGGCCTGATGCAGTATAGTTATTTAGAGTACAGATCAGAGATGGCCTGATACAGTATAGTTATTTAGAGTACAGATCAGAGATGGCCTGATGCAGTATAGTTATTTAGAGTACAGATCAGAGATGGCCTGATGCAGTATAGTATAGTTATTTAGAGTACAGATCAGAGATGGCCTGATGCAGTATAGTTATTTAGAGTACAGATCAGAGATGGCCTGATGCAGTATAGTTATTTAGAGCACAGATCAGAGATGGCCTGATGCAGTATAGTTATTTAGAGTACAGATCAGAGATGGCCTGATACAGTATAGTTATTTAGAGTACAGATCAGAGATGGCCTGATGCAGTATAGTTATTTAGAGTACAGATCAGAGATGGCCTGATGCAGTATAGTATAGTTATTTAGAGTACAGATCAGAGATGGCCTGATGCAGTATAGTTATTTAGAGAACAGATCAGAGATGGCCTGATGCAGTATAGTTATTTAGAGTACAGATCAGAGATGGCCTGATGCAGTATAGTTATTTAGAGTACAGATCAGAGATGGCCTGATGCAGTATAGTATAGTTATTTAGAGCACAGATCAGAGATGGCCTGATGCAGTATAGTATAGTTATTTAGAGCACAGATCAGAGATGGCCTGATGCAGTATAGTTATTTAGAGCACAGATCAGAGATGGCCTGATGCAGTATAGTTATTTAGAGTACAGATCAGAGATGGCCTGATGCAGTACAGTTATTTAGAGAACAGATCAGAGATGGCCTGATGCAGTATAGTTCAGTTATTTAGAGTACAGATCAGAGATGGTCTGATGCAGTATAGTTATTTAGAGAACAGATCAGAGATGGCCTGATGCAGTATAGTATAGTTATTTAGAGTACAGATCAGAGATGGCCTGATGCAGTATAGTATAGTTATTTAGAGTACAGATCAGAGATGGCCTGATGCAGTATAGTTATTTAGAGAACAGATCAGAGATGGCCTGATGCAGTATAGTTATTTAGAGTACAGATCAGAGATGGCCTGATGCAGTATAGTTATTTAGAGTACAGATCAGAGATGGCCTGATGCAGTATAGTATAGTTATTTAGAGCACAGATCAGAGATGGCCTGATGCAGTATAGTATAGTTATTTAGAGCACAGATCAGAGATGGCCTGATGCAGTATAGTTATTTAGAGCACAGATCAGAGATGGCCTGATGCAGTATAGTTATTTAGAGTACAGATCAGAGATGGCCTGATGCAGTACAGTTATTTAGAGAACAGATCAGAGATGGCCTGATGCAGTATAGTTCAGTTATTTAGAGTACAGATCAGAGATGGTCTGATGCAGTATAGTTATTTAGAGAACAGATCAGAGATGGCCTGATGCAGTATAGTATAGTTATTTAGAGTACAGATCAGAGATGGCCTGATGCAGTATAGTATAGTTATTTAGAGTACAGATCAGAGATGGCCTGATGCAGTATAGTATAGTTATTTAGAGCACAGATCAGAGATGGCCTGATGCAGTATAGTATAGTTATTTAGAGTACAGATCAGAGATGGCCTGATGCAGTAAAGTTATTTAGAGTACAGATCAGAGATGGCCTGATGCAGTATAGTATAGTTATTTAGAGAACAGATCAGAGATGGCCTGATGCAGTATAGTATAGTTATTTAGAGTACAGATCAGAGATGGCCTGATGCAGTATAGTATAGTTATTTAGAGCACAGATCAGAGATGGCCTGATGCAGTATAGTATAGTTATTTAGAGTACAGATCAGAGATGGCCTGATGCAGTATAGTTATTTAGAGAACAGATCAGAGATGGCCTGATGCAGTATAGTATAGTTATTTAGAGTACAGATCAGAGATGGCCTGATGCAGTATAGTTATTTAGAGTACAGATCAGAGATGGCCTGATGCAGTATAGTATAGTTATTTAGAGAACAGATCAGAGATGGCCTGATGCAGTATAGTATAGTTATTTAGAGTACAGATCAGAGATGGCCTGATGCAGTATAGTATAGTTATTTAGAGCACAGATCAGAGATGGCCTGATGCAGTATAGTATAGTTATTTAGAGTACAGATCAGAGATGGCCTGATGCAGTATAGTTATTTAGAGAACAGATCAGAGATGGCCTGATGCAGTATAGTATAGTTATTTAGAGTACAGATCAGAGATGGCCTGATGCAGTATAGTATAGTTATTTAGAGTACAGATCAGAGATGGCCTGATGCAGTATAGTATAGTTATTTAGAGTACAGATCAGAGATGGCCTGATGCAGTATAGTTATTTAGAGTACAGATCAGAGATGGCCTGATGCAGTATAGTATAGTTATTTAGAGTACAGATCAGAGATGGCCTGATGCAGTATAGTTATTTAGAGCACAGATCAGAGATGGCCTGATGCAGTATAGTTATTTAGAGTACAGATCAGAGATGGCCTGATACAGTATAGTTATTTAGAGTACAGATCAGAGATGGCCTGATGCAGTATAGTTATTTAGAGTACAGATCAGAGATGGCCTGATGCAGTATAGTATAGTTATTTAGAGTACAGATCAGAGATGGCCTGATGCAGTATAGTTATTTAGAGCACAGATCAGAGATGGCCTGATGCAGTATAGTTATTTAGAGAACAGATCAGAGATGGCCTGATACAGTATAGTTATTTAGAGTACAGATCAGAGATGGCCTGATGCAGTATAGTTATTTAGAGAACAGATCAGAGATGGCCTGATGCAGTATAGTATAGTTATTTAGAGCACAGATCAGAGATGGCCTGATGCAGTATAGTTATTTAGAGAACAGATCAGAGATGGCCTGATGCAGTATAGTTATTTAGAGTACAGATCAGAGATGGCCTGATGCAGTATAGTATAGTTATTTAGAGCACAGATCAGAGATGGCCTGATGCAGTATAGTATAGTTATTTAGAGCACAGATCAGAGATGGCCTGATGCAGTACAGTTATTTAGAGAACAGATCAGAGATGGCCTGATGCAGTATAGTTCAGTTATTTAGAGTACAGATCAGAGATGGCCTGATGCAGTATAGTTATTTAGAGCACAGATCAGAGATGGCCTGATGCAGTATAGTTATTTAGAGAACAGATCAGAGATGGCCTGATACAGTATAGTTATTTAGAGTACAGATCAGAGATGGCCTGATGCAGTATAGTTATTTAGAGAACAGATCAGAGATGGCCTGATGCAGTATAGTATAGTTATTTAGAGCACAGATCAGAGATGGCCTGATGCAGTATAGTTATTTAGAGAACAGATCAGAGATGGCCTGATGCAGTATAGTTATTTAGAGTACAGATCAGAGATGGCCTGATGCAGTATAGTATAGTTATTTAGAGCACAGATCAGAGATGGCCTGATGCAGTATAGTATAGTTATTTAGAGCACAGATCAGAGATGGCCTGATGCAGTACAGTTATTTAGAGAACAGATCAGAGATGGCCTGATGCAGTATAGTTCAGTTATTTAGAGTACAGATCAGAGATGGTCTGATGCAGTATAGTTATTTAGAGAACAGATCAGAGATGGCCTGATGCAGTATAGTATAGTTATTTAGAGTACAGATCAGAGATGGCCTGATGCAGTATAGTATAGTTATTTAGAGTACAGATCAGAGATGGCCTGATGCAGTATAGTATAGTTATTTAGAGCACAGATCAGAGATGGCCTGATGCAGTATAGTATAGTTATTTAGAGTACAGATCAGAGATGGCCTGATGCAGTATAGTTATTTAGAGAACAGATCAGAGATGGCCTGATGCAGTATAGTATAGTTATTTAGAGTACAGATCAGAGATGGCCTGATGCAGTATAGTTATTTAGAGTACAGATCAGAGATGGCCTGATGCAGTATAGTATAGTTATTTAGAGAACAGATCAGAGATGGCCTGATGCAGTATAGTATAGTTATTTAGAGTACAGATCAGAGATGGCCTGATGCAGTATAGTATAGTTATTTAGAGCACAGATCAGAGATGGCCTGATGCAGTATAGTATAGTTATTTAGAGTACAGATCAGAGATGGCCTGATGCAGTATAGTTATTTAGAGAACAGATCAGAGATGGCCTGATGCAGTATAGTATAGTTATTTAGAGTACAGATCAGAGATGGCCTGATGCAGTATAGTTATTTAGAGAACAGATCAGAGATGGCCTGATGCAGTATAGTATAGTTATTTAGAGTACAGATCAGAGATGGCCTGATGCAGTATAGTTATTTAGAGTACAGATCAGAGATGGCCTGATGCAGTATAGTATAGTTATTTAGAGAACAGATCAGAGATGGCCTGATGCAGTATAGTATAGTTATTTAGAGTACAGATCAGAGATGGCATGATGCAGTATAGTATAGTTATTTAGAGCACAGATCAGAGATGGCCTGATGCAGTATAGTATAGTTATTTAGAGTACAGATCAGAGATGGCCTGATGCAGTATAGTTATTTAGAGAACAGATCAGAGATGGCCTGATGCAGTATAGTATAGTTATTTAGAGTACAGATCAGAGATGGCCTGATGCAGTATAGTTATTTAGAGTACAGATCAGAGATGGCCTGATGCAGTATAGTATAGTTATTTAGAGAACAGATCAGAGATGGCCTGATGCAGTATAGTATAGTTATTTAGAGTACAGATCAGAGATGGCCTGATGCAGTATAGTATAGTTATTTAGAGTACAGATCAGAGATGGCCTGATGCAGTATAGTTATTTAGAGTACAGATCAGAGATGGCCTGATGCAGTATAGTTATTTAGAGAACAGATCAGAGATGGCCTGATGCAGTATAGTATAGTTATTTAGAGTACAGATCAGAGATGGCCTGATGCAGTATAGTATAGTTATTTAGAGCACAGATCAGAGATGGCCTGATGCAGTATAGTTATTTAGAGTACAGATCAGAGATGTCCTGGTCAGGCCGTTCTGGTCAGGCCGTTCTGGTCAGGCCGTTCTGGTCAGGCCGTTCTGGTCAGGCCGTTCTGGTCAGGCCGTCCTGGTCAGGCCGTCCTGGTCAGGCCGTCCTGGTCAGGCCGTTCTGGTCAGGCCGTTCTGGTCAGGCCGTTCTGGTCAGGCCGTTCTGGTCAGGCCGTCCTAGTCAGGCCGTTCTAGTCAGGCTAACACTGACCTCCAAATGACTTCCTCACAGCCTCAGCTTACTCTTCCAATGGACATCAAGATACTAGACGTCCTCAGAGTCCTTACCAGGGCTATTAATAACTACGTTTCCCATAATTCCCCAAGGAGCCTGGTATGAAATGGAAAGATTTAAAACTGTTGTTCCATCTCTATGAGAGTTCCATGGTTACGGTAGGTTGTTTTTTTTTGTTAATTTTCCAACGGTTTCAGATCAAAACCATCCCTGATACATCTAATAATAATAATAATGATAATGTCAGAAAGACTGAGAGTTGGACAAAGACTGGCTTCACAGAGGCGTAGTAACACAGTCTACATACAACCACTAGGCTACCCTACCCCCTCTACACTCTAACCACTAGGCTACCCTACCCCCTCTACACTCTAACCTCTAGGCTACCCTGCCTCCTCTACACTCTAAACACTAGGCTACCCTACCCCCTCTACACTCTAACCACTAGGCTACCCTGCCCCCTCTACACTCTAACCACTAGGCTACCCTGCCTCCTCTACACTCTAACCACTAGGCTACCTGCCGCCTCTACACTCTAACCACTAGGCTTACCCTGCCCCCTCTACACTCTAACCACTAGGCTACCCTGCCCCCTCTACACTCTAACCACTAGGCTACCCTGCCACCTCCACACTCTAACCACTAGGCTACCTGCCGCCTCCACACTCTAACCACTAGGCTTACCCTGCCCCCTCTACACTCTAACCACTAGGCTACCCTGCCCCCTCTACACTCTAACCACTAGGCTACCCTGCCGCCTCTACACTCTAACCACTAGGCTACCCTGCCCCCTCTACACTCTAACCACTAGGCTACCCTGCCACCTCCACACTCTAACCACTAGGCTACCTGCCGCCTCCACACTCTAACCACTAGGCTTACCCTGCCCCCTCTACACTCTAACCACTAGGCTACCCTGCCACCTCTACACTCTAACCACTAGGCTACCCTGCCGCCTCTACACTCTAACCACTAGGCTACCCTGCCGCCTCTACACTCTAACCACTAGGCTACCCTGCCCCCTCTACACTCTAACCACTAGGCTACCCTGCCCCCTTTACACTCTAACCACTAGGCTACCCTGCCCCCTCTACACTCTAACCACTAGGCTACCCTGCCCCCTCTACACTCTAACCACTAGGCTACCCTGCCCCCTCTACACTCTAACCACTAGGCTACCCTGCCGCCTCTACACTCTAACCACTAGGCTACCTGCCGCCTCTACACTCTAACCACTAGGCTACCTGCCACCTCTACACTCTAACCACTAGGCTACCCTGCCCCCTCTACACTCTAACCACTAGGCTACCCTGCCGCCTCTACACTCTAACCACTAGGCTACCTGCCGCCTCTACACTCTAACCACTAGGCTACCTGCCACCTCTACACTCTAACCACTAGGCTACCTGCCACCTCTACACTCTAGCCACTAGGTTAGATACAATGGGACAAATCCATCCAAGACAGACATTTGATCTGGTTTTGATCTTGGTTTCCTGATAGTTGAAAAAACAAAACATGTCGGAGCAACAAATAGATTTCTGAATGAATCCAAACAGTAATTTTCCCCCTCAATTTTTTTGAGTTGGTTTTAATCCTGGTTTTAAAATTGTTTCATGACTTTCCACAGGATATTTCTGGTGTGCATTCCAGCGGTAGTCGAGCCATGCTAAGAGAGAAGCAGACGTGATTAGAGGAATGGGAGAGGAATCTCAAGATGGTATACGCCAGCTCTTTATAAGATACACACAGAGCCCGCGTCCCCAATGGCCCCCTGGTCCCTAGATAGTACACTACAGTAGACCAGGGACCAAATGGCCCCCTATATAGTACACTACAGTAGACCAGGGACCAAAAGGCCCCCTATATAGTACACTACAGTAGACCAGGGACCAAATGGCCCCCTATATAGTACACTACAGTAGACCAGGGACCAAAAGGCCCCCTATATAGTACACTACAGTAGACCAGGGACCAAATGGCCCCCTATATTGTACAATACAGTAGACCAGGGACCCAATGGCCCCCTATATAGTACACTACAGTACACCAGGGACCAAATGGCCCACTATTCCCTATATAGTGCACTACTGTAGACAATTTCACTGTCAACAGGAGCTGTGATCTCAGTGGTGCTCAACACCCACATTTCACTGTCAACAGGAGCTGTGATCTCAGTGGTCCTCAACACCCACATTTCACTGTCAACAGGAGCTGTGATCTCAGTGGTGCTCAACACCCACATTTCACTGTCAACAGGAGCTGTGATCTCAGTGGTCCTCAACACCCACATTTCACTGTCAACAGGAGCTGTGATCTCAGTGGTGCTCAACACCCACATTTCACTGTCAACAGGAGCTGTGATCTCAGTGGTCCTCAACACCCACATTTCACTGTCAACAGGAGCTGTGATCTCAGTGGTCCTCAACACCCACATTTCACTGTCAACAGGAGCTGTGATCTCAGTGGTCCTCAACACCCACATTTCACTGTCAACAGGAGCTGTAATCTCAGTGGTCCTCAACACATTTCCACGTTCACAATGCTAGAGGAAACTATAATCGTCCTCTCGCTCTGTGCTTAGCAAGCAGCAGACGATCTCTGAGAGACTATGTGAATATCTTTTCCTAATTACTACCCAGTTCCTCTCTGATTGTCCTCCACAAATGGCACCCCTAGTCCCTATTTAGCACACTACTTTTGACCAGAACTGAACACTACTATCAGGGAATAGGGTGCCATTTGGGATCCAAGCCGCTCTCCGATCCGGAGGGGACAGAAACAATATGAGCTCCAATAATTACACAACCCTTAACGACCCTTAATGAACTTCAAAAAGGAAAATGGATGTTTTTACAGGCCGGAACCGAACCGGAACGGCAATTATGAAAAACAAACCATATTAATGATATCGTTTATCATTTCCACACTTCGGGGAAGCGAAAGCGGACTCTTGGCGCCTGAACACAAAGCTTCTCCGCGCGTACAGCCACGAGCCTTCTCTAACAATACTACATCTACTCAGTGGAGTGGTCTGATTTTCCATCCAAACACACACACTGTTGAATTCTTTCATTCTTCCCCCCCAAAAAATACGCAGGCCTATATATCCAACAGCTAAAAACCCAGCTGGAGGGATTGTCTTAACCCCGAGTTTTCACACAAGTAGTGTGTCCCTGCATCTCTACGCTCGGGGCTGGTAACTACAGCTGGCAAAATGGATTAGATACACTGTATATACAGCAGAATGGACACCCCTCCTTACACTATATATACAGGACACCCCTCCTTACACTATATATACAGGACACCCCTTCATACACTATATATACAGGACACCCCTTCATCCACTATAGATACAGGACACCCCTTCATACTCTATAGATACAGGACACCCCTTCATCCACTATATATACAGGACACCCCTTCATCCACTATAGATACAGCAGTATGAGGACACCCCTTCATCCACTATATATACAGGACACCCCTTCATACACTATAGATACAGCAGTATGAGGACACCCCTTCATCCACTATATATACAGGACACCCCTTCATCCACTATATATACAGGACACCCCTTCATCCACTATATATACAGGACACCCCTTCATCCACTATATATACAGGACACCCCTTCATACACTATATATACAGGACACCCCTTCATCCACTATATATACAGGACACCCCTCCATACACTATATATACAGCAGTATGGACACCCCTTCATCCACTGTATATACAGCAGTATGAGGACACCCCTTCATCCACTATATATACAGGACACCCCTTCATCCACTATATATACAGGACACCCCTTCATCCACTATATATACAGGACACCCCTTCATCCACTATATATACAGGACACCCCTTCATCCACTACATATACAGCAGTATGAGGACACCCCTTCATCCACTATATATACAGGACACCCCTTCATCCACTATATATACAGCAGTATGAGGACACCCCTTCATCCACTATATATACAGGACACCCCTTCATCCACTATATATACAGGACACCCCTTCATCCACTATATATACAGGACACCCCTTCATCCACTATATATACAGGACACCCCTTCATCCACTATATATACAGCAGTATGTGGACACCCCTTCATCCACTATATATACAGGACACCCCTTCATCCACTATATATACAGGACACCCCTTCATACACTATATATACAGCAGTATGGACACCCCTTCATCCACTATATATACAGGACACCCCTTCATCCACTATATATACAGGACACCCCTTCATCCACTATATATACAGGACACCCCTTCATCCACTATATATACAGGACACCCCTTCATCCACTATATATACAGCAGTATGAGGACACCCCTTCATACACTATATATACAGGACACCCCTTCATCCACTATATATACAGGACACCCCTTCATCCACTATATATACAGGACACCCCTTCATAGTCTATAGATACAGGACACCCCTTCATCCACTATATATACACAGGACACCCCTTCATCCACTATATATACAGGACACCCCTTCATCCACTATATATACAGCAGTATGAGGACACCCCTTCATCCACTATATATACATGACACCCCTTCATCCACTATATATACAGCAGTATGAGGACACCCCTTCATCCACTATATATACATGACACCCCTTCATCCACTATATATACAGGACACCCCTTCATCCACTATATATACAGGACACCCCTTCATACACTATATATACAGCAGTATGAGGACACCCCTTCATACACTATATATACAGGACACCCCTTCATACACTATATATACAGCAGTATGAGGACACCCCTTCATACACTATATATACAGGACACCCCTTCATCCACTATATATACAGGACACCCCTTCATCCACTATATATACAGCAGTATGTGGACACCCCTTCATCCACTATAGATACAGGACACCCCTTCATCCACTATATATACAGCAGTATGAGGACACCCCTTCATCCACTATATATACAGGACACCCCTTCATACACTATATATACAGGACACCCCTTCATACACTATATATACAGCAGTATGGACACCCCTTCATCCACTATATATACAGGACACCCCTTCATCCACTATATATACAGGACACCCCTTCATCCACTATATATACAGGACACCCCTTCATCCACTATATATACAGGACACCCCTTCATACACTATATATACAGGACACCCCTTCATCCACTATATATACAGCAGTATGGACACCCCTTCATCCACTATACATACAGGACACCCCTTCATCCACTATATATACAGGACACCCCTTCATCCACTATATATACAGGACACCCCTTCATCCACTATATATACAGGACACCCCTTCATCCACTATATATACACAGGACACCCCTTCATCCACTATATATACAGGACACCCCTTCATCCACTATATATACAGGACACCCCTTCATACACTATATATACAGGACACCCCTTCATCCACTATATATACAGGACACCCCTTCATCCACTATATATACAGGACACCCCTTCATCCACTATAATATACAGCAGTATGTGGAGAACCCTTTGCTGACAGGTGTGTAAAATCGAGCACACCGCCATGCAATCTCCATGGACAACCATTGCCAGTAGAATGGGCCTTATTGAAGAGCTCAGTGAGTTTCAACGTGGCACCATCATAGGATGCCACCTTGTCAGTTCGTCAAATTTCTGCCCTGCTAGAGCTGCCCCGGGTCAACTGTAAGTGCTGTTATTGTGAAGTGGAAACGTCTAGGAGCAACAACGGCTCAGGCGTGAAGTGGTAGGCCACACAAGCTCACAGAACGGGACCAACGTGGGCTGAGGTGCGTGAAAAATCGTCTGTCCTCGGTTGCAACACTCAATACCAAGTTCCAAACTGCCTCTGAAAGCAACGTCAACACAATAATTGTTCGTCGGGAGCTTCAGTGTGTATCAGCTTTCTGCTGGAAGAGGTTTAGGAGGACCAGTAGGAAGCCCCTCCCCTCCAGGTTGAGGAGGACCAGTAGGAAGCCCCTCCCCTCCAGGTTTAGGAGGACCAGTAGGAAGTCCCTCCCCTCCAGGTTGAGGAGGTCCAGTAGGAAGCCCCTCCCCTCCAGGTTGAGGAGGACCAGTAGGAAGCCCCTCCCCTCCAGGTTGAGGAGGACCAGTAGGAAGCCCCTCCCCTCCAGGTTGAGGAGAACCAGTAGGAAGCCCCTCCCCTCCAGGTTGAGGAGGACCAGTAGGAAGCCCCTCCCCTCCAGGTTGAGGAGGACCAGTAGGAAGCCACTCCCCTACATGTTGAGGAGGACCAGTAGGAAGCCCCTCCAGTTAAAGGTACCTCCCAGTGATGGGTGGCACTGAGCTCTAGGAGGGTGCCCCTGCCATCCTTTAATGAGTAGTTAAATAAATACCTTTATCAGTCCAATGTAATATATGACCATTACATGTCACAAATCACCAGGATAAGAAGAGGCTGTGTCCATTATGCTGGCGTCAGAACTGAAAGGGCCCTCCTACCTCCCCCTCAAATAGGAGAGAAGTACCCTGGGCCCTCCAGACAGCTCATTTCAATTCCTCCCGAACTGAAAGGCCCTCCTACCTCCCCCTCAAATAGGAGAGAAGTACCCTGGGCCCTCCTGACAGCTCATTTCAATTCCTCCCGCTGCCTAGCAGGACTCCTGTTGGAAGTCTGGCTTGGCTCCAAATTGTGTGTCTCCTGGGTGAGAATAACATTGAATAAAATTTGTCCAAACGTCATTTGCAATTTTCACCCCAAAAAAAAAAATCATTTTCTTGACCCCGGGGGGGGGACCTTTCGGAAAAACATCTGTAACAAATACTTGTTTTGTGAATAGTAGTTGTACATGAGAGTACATTCCAGTGCTTGGCCGTGACCCTGAGCTGTGTACGGACCCGAGTCTTTCCACAGGGCTGGAAATACGATCTCTGCAGCAGTAGCCAGCTACAGACTATGATATTTAACATTAGTTCTGGCCTGCTCAAACTCATGTGTTCCCGAGTCTTTAGCCTGAAGTCTACATAATTAGGTGTAATTGACTTCCCCTTACAATGTGTTTCTAGTGACGGGGACATCTGGCCTTGAGACACTCCATACAGGGAGAGGGGGGGGGGGGGTGAGGCCCAATTGGAACCCTACCATCTTCACAGGGCTCATAGGCCTCTGGTTAACAGCAGTGCACTATATAGGGAATAGGGCGCCATTAGGTACGGAGCCTGCTCTCTGAGCTCCACACTGCCAGCTTGCCTTTCTACTTGGCAACAGCATGGGTGGTATAGAATAGGTATGACCACAACCAGACTCTTCAGCACAAATAAATCTCACAAAATGTCTTTCGTACTACACTTTCAACATGATCAAAATATTTATAATCAAATCTAAATAAATTATAAATATTTATTTTGGGGGTAATCGTTCTCAGATTTCGGTTCAGTTTCAGTGGTGGTGCTGCTAAGACTCAAAGTAGGTTTTCACTGCCTCTAATACCGACCAACTTCAAGGACATAATCACTGCCTCTAATACCGACCAACTACAAGGACACAATCACTGCCTCTAATACCGACCAACTACAAGGACACAATCACTGCCTCTAATACCGACCAACTACAAGGACATAATCACTGCCTCTAATACCGACCAACTACAAGGACATAATCACTGCCTCTAATACCGACCAACTTCAAGGACACAATCACTGCCTCTAATACCGACCAACTACGACACAATCACTGCCTCTAATACCGACCAACTACGACATAATCACTGCCTCTAATACCGACCAACTACAAGGACATAATTACTGCCTCTAATTCCGACCAAAAAAGAGGACATAATTACTGCCTCTAATACCGACCAACTACGACATAATCACTGCCTCTAATACCGACCAACTACAACACAATCACTGCCTCTAATACCGACCAACTACAACACAATCACTGCCTCTAATACCGACCAACTACAAGGACATAATTACTGCCTCTAATACCGACCAACTACAACACAATCACTGCCTCTAATACCGACCAACTACAACACAATCACTGCCTCTAATACCGACCAACTACGACACAATCACTGCCTCTAATACCGACCAACTACGACACAATCACTGCCTCTAATACCGACCAACTACAACACAATCACTGCCTCTAATACCGACCAACTACAAGGACATAATTACTGCCTCTAATACCGACCAACTACAACACAATCACTGCCTCTAATACCGACCAACTACAACACAATCACTGCCTCTAATACCGACCAACTACGACACAATCACTGCCTCTAATACCGACCAACTACGACACAATCACTGCCTCTAATACCGACCAACTACGACACAATCACTGCCTCTAATACCGACCAACTACGACACAATCACTGCCTCTAATACCGACCAACTACAACACAATCACTGCCTCTAATACCGACCAACTACAAGGACATAATTACTGCCTCTAATACCGACCAACTACAACACAATCACTGCCTCTAATACCGACCAACTACAACACAATCACTGCCTCTAATACCGACCAACTACGACACAATCACTGCCTCTAATACCGACCAACTACGACACAATCACTGCCTCTAATACCGACCAACTACGACACAATCACTGCCTCTAATACCGACCAACTACGACACAATCACTGCCTCTAATACCGACCAACTAGAAGGACACAATTCCTTCTTCCTGTCAGACATGCAGCTTGGGCCGGTAGAGAGAGAAGTGGGACTGTCTTGACAACCATGATCTTCGATTGAGTCTCAAATGGTACCCTCTTTCCCTATGTAGTGCACTACTTTAGACCAGGACCCAATGGAACGCTCTTCCCTATGTAGCGCACTACTTTAGACCAGGACCCAATGGAACCCTCTTCCCCTATGTAGTGCACTACTTTAGACCAGGACCAAATGGAACCCTCTTCCCCTATGTAGTGCACTACTTTTGACCAAGGCTCTGATTAAAAGTACAGCACTATGTAGGGAACAGGGTGCCATTTGGAAGGCACAGTTCATGTAATAAGTGAGCCCAGTAAAATGTCACTACTGACTAACAATACAGAGCTTTGAACTGCAGTTTTACTCACTTGCCAAAGACATTTTACGGTTCAATAGTAAAAAATACTAGTGTTAGAATTAGGCCTCACGAGCAACACTACAATCCGAGACGTTCTCTGAATATTTCTGGTCACTGGCGATCAGTCCTCGTTGTGAAAACTACATTTGCTGAGCAGTGTGAGCAATTGTGTTGGCTTGAAGTTGTACAACCGAACTCACAAAAGACAGACACTTTTTTATTTATTTAAATAGCCGTTTACTACTAAAAACTACTGATCTCTCTGCCTGATGCTAAGAAATAAACCCAGACACATTTACAGAGACATTAAAAAGAGCATTTGCAGAATGTTTCCTTCTGGCAGGGTGGATAACATGGGAGGACACTGTCATCCTCGAGTTCCCCAATGTGCTCTTCATTGAAGAGCTCCTTTACAGCAGCGGCCAACGCCGCTTTCATTCCCCCAACAGCTTCTAGAAAACCTGACGAGAATATAACAAAGCAACTGTACAGAGACCATGGCGTCACTCAGCCCTGCTCTAAAAACAGCCAGGGAGTTAGTTGACATCACTCAGCCCTGCTCTAAAAAACACCTGGGAGTTAGTTGACATCACTCAGCCCTGCTCTAAAAACAGCCAGGGAGTTAGTTGACATCACTCAGCCCTGCTCTAAAATCAGCCTGGGAGTTAGTTGACATCACTCAGCCCTGGTCTAAAAACAGCCAGGGAGTTAGTTGACATCACTCAGCCCTGCTCTAAAAAACACCTGGGAGTTAGTTGACATCACTCAGCCCTGGTCTAAAAACAGCCAGGGAGTTAGTTGACATCACTCAGCCCTGCTCTAAAAACAGCCTGGGAGCTAGTTGACATCACTCAGCCCTGGTCTAAAAAACACCTGGGAGTTAGTTGACATCACTCAGCCCTGCTCTAAAAACAGCCTGGGAGCTAGTTGACATCACTCAGCCCTGGTCTAAAAAACACCTGGGAGTTAGTTGACATCACTCAGCCCTGGTCTAAAAACAACCTGGGAGTTAGTTGACGTCACTCAGCCCTGCTCTAAAAACAGCCAGGGAGTTAGTTGACATCACTCAGCCCTGCTCTAAAATCAGCCTGGGAGTTAGTTGACATCACTCAGCCCTGGTCTAAAAAGAGCCAGGGAGTTAGTTGACATCACTCAGCCCTGCTCTAAAAAACACCTGGGAGTTAGTTGACATCACTCAGCCCTGCTCTAAAAAACACCTGGGAGTTAGTTGACATCACTCAGCCCTGCTCTAAAAACAGCCTGGGAGTTAGTTGACATCACTCAGCCCTGCTATAAAAACAGCCAGGGAGTTAGTTGACATCACTCAGCCCTGCTATAAAAACAGCCAGGGAGTTAGTTGACATCACTCAGCCCTGCTCTAAAAAACACCTGGGAGTTAGTTGACATCACTCAGCCCTGCTGAGAGTTAGTTGACATCACTCAGCCCTGCTCTAAAAACAACCTGGGAGTTAGTTGACATCACTCAGCCCTGCTCTAAAAAACAGAATGGGAGTTAGTTGACATCACTCAGCCCAGCTCTAAAAACAGCCAGGGAGTTAGTTGACATCACTCAGGCCTGGTCTAAAAACAGCCAGGGAGTTAGTTGACATCACTCAGCCCTGCTCTAAAAACAGCCAGGGAGTTAGTTGACATCACTCAGCCCTGCTCTAAAAAACACCTGGGAGTTAGTTGACATCACTCAGCCCTGCTCTAAAAACAGCCAGGGAGTTAGTTGACATCACTCAGCCCTGCTGAGAGTTAGTTGACATCACTCAGCCCTGCTCTAAAAACAGCCAGGGAGTTAGTTGACATCACTCAGCCCTGCTGAGAGTTAGTTGACATCACTCAGCCCTGCTGAGAGTTAGTTGACATCACTCAGCCCTGCTCTAAAAACATCCTGGGAGTCAGTTGACATCACTCAGCCCTGCTGAGAGTTAGTTGACATCACTCAGCCCTGCTCTTAAAACAACCTGGGATTTAGTTGACATCACTCAGCCCTGCTGAGAGTCAGTTGACATCACTCAGCCCTGCTGAGAGTCAGTTGACATCACTCAGCCCTGTTGAGAGTTAGTTGACATCACTCAGCCCTGCTCTAAAAACAACCTGGGAGTTAGTTGACATCACTCAGCCCTGCTGAGAGTCAGTTGACATCACTCAGCCCTGCTGAGAGTCAGTTGACATCACTCAGCCCTGCTCTAAAAACACCTGCGAGTTAGTTGACATCACTCAGCCCTGCTCTAAAAACACCTGGGAGTTAGTTGACATCACTCAGCCCTGCTGAGAGTCAGTTGACATCACTCAGCCCTGTTGAGAGTTAGTTGACATCACTCAGCCCTGCTCTAAAAAACACCTGGGAGTTAGTTGACATCACTCAGCCCTGCTGAGAGTCAGTTGACATCACTCAGCCCTGCTCTAAAAACAGCCAGGGAGTTAGTTGACATCACTCAGCCCTGCTCTAAGAACAGCCAGGGAGTTAGTTGACATCACTCAGCCCTGCTCTAAAAACAGCCAGGGAGTTAGTTGACATCACTCAGCCCTGCTCTAAAAACAGCCAGGGAGTTAGTTGACATCACTCAGCCCTGCTCTAAGAACAGCCAGGGAGTTAGTTGACATCACTCAGCCCTGCTCTAAGAACAGCCAGGGAGTTAGTTGACATCACTCAGCCCTGCTCTAAGAACAGCCAGGGAGTTAGTTGACATCACTCAGCCCTGCTCTAAGAACAGCCAGGGAGTTAGTTGACATCATTCAGCCCTGCTCTAAAAACAACCTGGGAGTTAGTTGACATCACTCAGCCCTGCTCTAAAAAACAGAATGGGAGTTAGTTGACATCACTCAGCCCAGCTCTAAAAACAGCCAGGGAGTTAGTTGACATCACTCAGGCCTGGTCTAAAAACAGCCAGGGAGTTAGTTGACATCACTCAGCCCTGCTCTAAAAACAGCCAGGGAGTTAGTTGACATCACTCAGCCCTGCTCTAAAAAACACCTGGGAGTTAGTTGACATCACTCAGCCCTGCTCTAAAAACAGCCAGGGAGTTAGTTGACATCACTCAGCCCTGCTGAGAGTTAGTTGACATCACTCAGCCCTGCTCTAAAAACAGCCAGGGAGTTAGTTGACATCACTCAGCCCTGCTGAGAGTTAGTTGACATCACTCAGCCCTGCTGAGAGTTAGTTGACATCACTCAGCCCTGCTCTAAAAACATCCTGGGAGTCAGTTGACATCACTCAGCCCTGCTGAGAGTTAGTTGACATCACTCAGCCCTGCTCTTAAAACAACCTGGGATTTAGTTGACATCACTCAGCCCTGCTGAGAGTCAGTTGACATCACTCAGCCCTGCTGAGAGTCAGTTGACATCACTCAGCCCTGTTGAGAGTTAGTTGACATCACTCAGCCCTGCTCTAAAAACAACCTGGGAGTTAGTTGACATCACTCAGCCCTGCTGAGAGTCAGTTGACATCACTCAGCCCTGCTGAGAGTCAGTTGACATCACTCAGCCCTGCTCTAAAAACACCTGCGAGTTAGTTGACATCACTCAGCCCTGCTCTAAAAAACACCTGGGAGTTAGTTGACATCACTCAGCCCTGCTGAGAGTCAGTTGACATCACTCAGCCCTGTTGAGAGTTAGTTGACATCACTCAGCCCTGCTCTAAAAAACACCTGGGAGTTAGTTGACATCACTCAGCCCTGCTGAGAGTCAGTTGACATCACTCAGCCCTGCTCTAAAAACAGCCAGGGAGTTAGTTGACATCACTCAGCCCTGCTCTAAGAACAGCCAGGGAGTTAGTTGACATCACTCAGCCCTGCTCTAAAAACAGCCAGGGAGTTAGTTGACATCACTCAGCCCTGCTCTAAAAACAGCCAGGGAGTTAGTTGACATCACTCAGCCCTGCTCTAAGAACAGCCAGGGAGTTAGTTGACATCACTCAGCCCTGCTCTAAGAACAGCCAGGGAGTTAGTTGACATCACTCAGCCCTGCTCTAAGAACAGCCAGGGAGTTAGTTGACATCACTCAGCCCTGCTCTAAGAACAGCCAGGGAGTTAGTTGACATCATTCAGCCCTGCTCTAAAAACAACCTGGGAGTTAGTTGACATCACTCAGCCCTGCTCTAAGAACAGCCAGGGAGTTAGTTGCTTCTTTCTTTCTGTTGTCCTATTTTCTTCAGGGGATTCCTTCCCCCAGACTCGACAAGAATAATTAAGCGTTGATGAAGATGATAACAGCAGCTGCTACTTATCCCTGTCAAATTAACACCTTTCAACCCCTTTGTCTGGGTTGGAACGTTACAACACAACAAAATAACGGTACCAACAGGCTGTGATTCCAGTCAGCTTTAATCTGCCCCTCTGAGGCACCGTGGTTAAATTGGCTCTACGGACGCTCATTAGACATGCAAACCAATTGTAGACGCAAGACGAAGAGGTGAACTGAGCCATGGGGCTGTTGGACTGCCGAGGGGACAGAGGGGGTTCTGGGTAGAGGAGTCTAGAATGTGCTGAGTGGACAGAGTGGGTTCTGAGTAGAGGAGTCTAGAATGTGCTGAGGAGACAGAGGGGGTTCTGGGTAGAGGAGTCTAGAATGTGCTGAGTGGACAGAGTGGGTTCTGGGTAGAGGAGTCTAGATTGTGGTGAACTGAGCCATGGGGCTGTTGGACTTCTGAGGGGACAGAGTGGGTTCTGGGTAGAGGAGTCTAGAATGTGCTGAGGAGACAGAGGGGGTTCTGGGTAGAGGAGTCTAGAATGTGGTGAACTGAGCCATGGGGCTGTTGGACTGCTGAGGGGACAGAGTGGGTTCTGGGTAGAGGAGTCTAGAATGTGCTGAGTGGACAGAGTGGGTTCTGGGTAGAGGAGTCTAGAATGTGCTGAGTGGACAGAGTGGGTTCTGGGTAGAGGAGTCTAGAATGTGGTGAACTGAGTCATGGGGCTGTTGGACTTCTGAGGGGACAGAGGGGGTTCTGGGTAGAGGAGTCTAGAATGTGCTGAGTGGACAGAGTGGGTTCTGGGTAGAGGAGTCTAGAATGTGCTGAGTGGACAGAGTGGGTTCTGGGTAGAGGAGTCTAGAATGTGCTGAGGGGACAGAGGGGGTTCTGGGTAGAGGAGTCTAGAATGTGCTGAGGGGACAGAGGGGGTTCTGGGTAGAGGAGTCTAGAATGTGGTGAACTGAGTCATGGGGCTGTTGGACTGCTAAGGGGACAGAGTGGGTTCTGGGTAGAGGAGTCTAGAATGTGCTGAGTGAACAGAGTGGGTTCTGGGTAGAGGAGTCTAGAATGTGATGAACTGAGCCATGGGGCTGTTGGACTGCTGAGGGGACAGAGTGGGTTCTGGGTAGAGGAGTCTAGAATGTGCTGAGTGAACAGAGTGGGTTCTGGGTAGAGGAGTCTAGAATGTGATGAACTGAGCCATGGGGCTGTTGGACTGCTGAGGGGACAGAGTGGGTTCTGGGTAGAGGAGTCTAGAATGTGCTGAGGGGACAGAGGTGGTTCTGGGTAGAGGAGTCTAGAATGTGCTGAGGGGACAGAGGGGGTTCTGGGTAGAGGAGTCTAGAATGTGCTGCGGAGACAGAGGGGGTTCTGGGTAGAGGAGTCTAGAAAAGAAGTTGAATCCGGAAGAAACCAACAAAACGTTTTAAACCAAGTCTATTCCATGTGGAACGTTATATGACAGAGATTCTAATTTGGGTCGTGTAAAAACCTCTCCCCTTAAGATATCGAGGAAGGCTTGAACTTCTTTCAGGGATACAGCAAGACTGTAGGTCTCAGAAACACACACCACCTTCGGAATGCCATGACGGTATGCACTAAATTGGAGTACTGCACTTGTCTGCAGTGCACTGATCATCAGTGGGCTGCTGTATATGTATATATATATATAAAACCCGGCCGTACGAACCTGCGCTCCGTCCTTCAATTTGAGGATACACTCCATTGTGTTGATGGTGACGACCACGGCCTCGGAGCCCAGCTTGGTCCAGGGTACGTGGATACGCAGCTCATGGATGTGACCGCTCAGGAAGGTAACGGGCAGTTTCAGCTCCTAGACACAGGGAATCATATTAAATAAGGCCCTGCATTGGCTCAGTGGGTTGGAGCCTGGGTCTGGCAATGCTAAGGGACGTGGGGTACGATCTCTACAGGAGATGAGGGTAGGATCTCTACAGGAGATGAGGGTACGATCTCTACAGGAGATGAGGGTAGGATCTCTACAGGAGATGAGGGTAGGATCTCTACAGGAGATGAGGGTAGGATCTCTACAGGAGATGAGGGGTACGATCTCTACAGGAGATGAGGGTAGGATCTCTACAGGAGATGAGGGTAGGATGTCTACAGGAGATGAGGGGTACGATCTCTACAGGAGATGAGGGTACGATCTCTACAGGAGATGAGGGTACGATCTCTACAGGAGATGAGGGTACGATCTCTACGGGAGATGAGGGTAGGATCTCTACAGGAGATGAGGGGTACGATCTCTACAGGAGATGAGGGTAGGATCTCTACAGGAGATGAGGGTACGATCTCTACAGGAGATGAGGGGTACGATCTCTACAGGAGATGAGGGTAGGATCTCTACAGGAGATGAGGGTACGATCTCTACAGGAGATGAGGGGTACGATCTCTACAGGAGATGAGGGGTACGATCTCTACAGGAGATGAGGGGTACGATCTCTACAGGAGATGAGGGGTACGATCTCTACAGGAGATGAGGGTAGGATCTCTACAGGAGATGGTAGGATATCTACAGGAGATGAGGGGTACGATCTCTACAGGAGATGAGGGGTACGATCTCTACAGGAGATGAGGGTACGATCTCTACAGGAGATGAGGGTACGATCTCTACAGGAGATGAGGGTACGATCTCTACAGGAGATGAGGGGTACGATCTCTACAGGAGATGAGGGGTACGATCTCTACAGGAGATGAGGGGTACGATCTCTACAGGAGATGAGGGGTACGATCTCTACAGGAGATGAGGGTAGGATCTCTACAGGAGATGAGGGTAGGATCTCTACAGGAGATGAGGGGTACGATCTCTACAGGAGATGAGGGGTACGATCTCTACAGGAGATGAGGGGTACGATCTCTACAAGAGATGAGGGTAGGATCTCTACAGGAGATGAGGGTACGATCTCTACAGGAGATGAGGGTACGATCTCTACAGGAGATGAGGGTACGATCTCTACAGGAGATGAGGGTACGATCTCTACAGGAGATGAGGGTACGATCTCTACAGGAGATGAGGGTACGATCTCTACAGGAGATGAGGGTACGATCTCTACAGGAGATGAGGGTACGATCTCTACAGGAGATGAGGGTACGATCTCTACAGGAGATGAGGGTAGGATCTCTACAGGAGATGAGGGTACGAGCTCTACAGGAGATCATCTGTGGACAACTGACCAGACATGAGGGTACGATCTCCTCTAACTTCTGAACAAGAATAAGTCAACAGGAAACCTTCTGTATAGAAATTGGATTGGGGGCCATATTTAGACCTTTAGGCCCTGATTTCATTCTGGGTTTTATATTTTTATTTAACTTTTTAGGCATGTCAGTTCAGAAAAATGTATTATTTACAATGACGGCCTAACAGGGAATTGTGGGTTAACTGCCTTGTTCGGGGACAGAACAACAGATTTCTACCTTGCAGCTCGGGGATTCGATCCAGCAACCTAGGCTACCTGCCTCCCCCCTCTAACCACTAGGCTACCTGCCTCCCCACTCTAACCACTGGGCTACCTGCCTCCCCCCCTCTAACCACTAGGCTACCTGCCTCCCCCCCTCTAACCCCTAGGCTACCTGCCTCCCCCCCTCTAACCCCTAGGCTACCTGCCTCCCCCCCTCTAACCACTAGGCTACCTGCCTCCACCCCTCTAACCACTGGGCTACCTGCCTCCCCCCTCTAACCACTGGGCTACCTGCCTCCCCCTCTAACCACTGGGATACCTGCCTGCCCCCCCCTCTAACCACTGGGATACCTGCCTGCCCCCCCCTCTAACCACTAGGCTACCTGCCTGCCCCCCCTCTAACCACTAGGCTACCTGCCTGCCCCCCCTCTAACCACTAGGCTACCTGCCTCCCCCTCCCCTAACCACTAGGCTACCTGCCTCCCCCTCCCCCTAACCACTAGGCTACCTGCCTCCCCCTCCCCTAACCACTAGGCTACCTGCCTCCCCCTCCCCTAACCACTAGGCTACCTGCCTCCCCCTCCCCTAACCACTAGGCTACCTGCCTCCCCCTCCCCTAACCACTAGGCTACCTGCCTCCCCCTCCCCTAACCACTAGGCTACCTGCCTCCCCCTCTAACCACTAGGCTACCTGCCCCCCCTAACCACTAGGCTACCTGCCCCCCCTAACCACTAGGCTACCTGCCCCCCCCTAACCACTAGGCTACCTGCCTCCCCCTCTAACCACTAGGCTACCTGCCTCCCCCTCTAACCACTAGGCTACCTGCCACCCCCCTAACCACTAGGCTACTTACCTTCTCCCCCTAACCACTAGGCTACCTGCCCCCCCTCTAACCACTAGGCTACCTGCCCCCCCTAACCACTAGGCTACCTGCCCCCCCTAACCACTAGGCTACCTGCCCCCCCCTAACCACTAGGCTACCTGCCTCCCCCTAACCACTAGGCTACCTGCCTCCCCCCAACCACTAGGCTACCTGCCCCCCCCCCTAACCACTAGGCTACCTGCCCCCTCTAACCACTAGGCTACCTGCCCCCCCCCTCTAACCACTAGGCTACCTGCCCCCCCTCTAACCACTAGGCTACCTGCCTCCCCCTAACCACTAGGCTACCAGTCCCCCCCCACCTAACCACTAGGCTACCTGCCTCCCCCTAACCACTAGGCAACCTGCCCCCCCCCCCCCCCCTAACCACTAGGCTCCCCCCTCCCCCCCAACCACTAGGCTCCCCCCCCTGACCACTAGGCTACCTAAAGTGATCACTAAAATCCACATTGAGTTACAGCCGCGTCACCAGTCACTGGACACAGACTGTTTGACATCAGCTCTGGTGGGATCCCAGCCCCTGTCCCTGGGATCCCAGCCCCTGTCCCTGGGATCCCAGCCCCTGTCCCTGGGATCCCAGCCCCTGTCCCTGGGATCCCAGCCCCTGTCCCTGGGATCCCAGCCCCTGTCCCTGGGATCCCAGCCCCTGTCCCTGGGATCCCAGCCCCTGTCCCTGGGATCCCAGCCCCTGTCCCTGGGTGTCACTGTTGAGCAGGAACAGACAGGAGGCAGGGTGACACGTCGAGCCACCGGACGATGGAACAAGTGACCTCTGGTGGGAAAAGACTCCGATTGAGACTGACATGACCTCCATTCATAAAGTGACCTCAGGTAAAGGGCAGACTCAGATTGAGACTGACATGACCTGCATTCATAAAGTGACCTCAGGTAAAGGGCAGACTCAGATTGAGACTGACATGACCTCCATTCATAAAGTGACCTCAGGTAAAGGGCAGACTCAGATTGAGACTGACATGACCTCCATTCATAAAGTGACCTCAGGTAAAGGGCAGACTCAGATTGAGACTGACATGACCTCCATTCATAAAGTGACCTCAGGTAAAGGGCAGACTCAGATTGAGACTGACATGACCTCCATTCATAAAGTGACCTCAGGTAAAGGGCAGACTCAGATTGAGACTGACATGACCTGCATTCATAAAGTGACCTCAGGAAAAGAGCAGATACAAAGTCAATAGCATTACTAAGAGTTATTCCTGGACATTGCAGGGGTATTACTGTTAATACCAGGTTATTACAGTGGTATTCTAGTGTTATTACAGGGGTATTAATAGTGTTAATACAGGGGTATTATAGTGTTATTACAGGGGTATTCTAGTGTTATTACAGGGGTATTCTAGTGTTATTACAGGGGTATTACAGGGGTATTATAGTGTTATTACAGGGGTATTATAGTGTTAATACCAGATTATTATAGTGTTATTACAGGGGTATTAGTGTAATTACAGGGGTATTATAGTGTTATTACAGGGGTATTATAGTGTTAATACAGGGGTATTATAGTGTTATTACAGGGGTATTATAGTGTTAATACCAGATTATTATAGTGTTATTACAGGGGTATTAGTGTAATTACAGGGGTATTATAGTGTTAATACAGGGGTATTATAGTGTTATTACAGGGGTATTATAGTGTTATTACAGGGGTATTAGTGTTATTACAGGGGTATTAGTGTAATTACAGGGGTATTATAGCGTTATTACAGGGGTATTAGTGTAATTACAGGGGTATTATAGTGTTATTACAGGGGTATTATAGTGTTATTACAGGGGTATTATAGTGTTATTACAGGGGTATTAGTGTAATTACAGGGGTATTAGTGTAATTACAGGGGTATTATAGTGTAATTACAGTGGTATTATAGTGTTAATACCAGATTATTATAGTGTTATTACAGGGGTATTAGTGTAATTACAGGGGTATTATAGTGTAATTACAGGGGTATTAGTGTAATTACAAGGGTATTATAGTGTTATTACAGGGGTATTATAGTGTTATTACAGGGGTATTATAGTGTTATTACAGGGGTATTCTAGTGTTATTACAGGGGTATTCTAGTGTTATTACAGGGGTATTAATAGTGTTAATACAGGGGTATTATAGTGTTATTACAGGGGTATTATAGTGTTATTACAGGGGTATTCTAGTGTTATTACAGGGGTATTCTAGTGTTATTACAGGGGTATTAATAGTGTTAATACAGGGGTATTATAGTGTTATTACAGGGGTATTCTAGTGTTATTACAGGGGTATTATAGTGTTATTACAGGGGTATTATAGTGTTATTACAGGGGTATTACAGGGGTATTATAGTGTTATTACAGGGGTATTATAGTGTTAATACCAGATTATTATAGTGTTATTACAGGGGTATTAGTGTAATTACAGGGGTATTATAGTGTTATTACAGGGGTATTATAGTGTTAATACAGGGGTATTATAGTGTTATTACAGGGGTATTATAGTGTTAATACCAGATTATTATAGTGTTATTACAGGGGTATTAGTGTAATTACAGGGGTATTATAGTGTTAATACAGGGGTATTATAGTGTTATTACAGGGGTATTATAGTGTTATTACAGGGGTATTAGTGTTATTACAGGGGTATTAGTGTAATTACAGGGGTATTAGTGTTATTACAGGGGTATTAGTGTAATTACAGGGGTATTATAGCGTTATTACAGGGGTATTATAGTGTTATTACAGGGGTATTAGTGTAATTACAGGGGTATTAGTGTAATTACAGGGGTATTAGTGTTATTACAGGGGTATTATAGCGTTATTACAAGGGTATTATAGCGTTATTACAGGGGTATTAGTGTAATTACAGGGGTATTATAGTGTTATTACAGGGGTATTATAGTGTTATTACAGGGGTATTAGTGTAATTACAGGGGTATTAGTGTAATTACAGGGGTATTATAGTGTAATTACAGTGGTATTATAGTGTTAATACCAGATTATTATAGTGTTATTACAGGGGTATTAGTGTAATTACAGGGGTATTATAGTGTAATTACAGGGGTATTAGTGTAATTACAAGGGTATTATAGTGTTATTACAGGGGTATTATAGTGTTATTACAGGGGTATTATAGTGTTATTACAGGGGTATTATAGTGTTATTACAGGGGTATTATAGTGTTATTACAGGGGTATTATAGTGTTATTACAGGGGTATTATAGTGTTATTACAGGGGTATTATAGTGTTATTACAGGGGTATTATAGTGTAATTGCAGGGGTATTACAGGGGTACTACAGTGTTATTACCAGGTTATTATAGTGTTATTACAGGGGTACTAAGGTGTTATTACCAGGTTATTATAGTGTTATTACCAGGTTATTACAGTGTTATTACAGGCGTACTACAGTGTTAATACCAGGTTATTACAGTGTTATTACAGGGGTATTATAGTGTTATTACAGGGGTACTACAGTGTTATTACAGGGTACTACAGTGTTATTACAGGGTACTACAGGGGTATTACAGGGGTATTATAGTGTTAATACCAGGTTATTACCGTGTTATTACAGTGTTACTACGCTTTATTCCAGTTTAATTCCAGGATGAATCCATACCTGCTCCAGGACATCCAGCTTCAGCTCCAGCTTGCTCAGTACTACGTCTCCTCCCCATAGCGACAGCTGCAGGTCAGAGGGCTTCAGGTTCTTGATGTATTTGTTCACGTAGGTCATCAAAAGGGGCGTGACATAGGACTCCAACATCCTGCCTCTGTCCTGGACCACAAACACAACAGGGAAGAAAGGAGTCATTCCAAGTCACAACACATAGTTAAACAAACGAGGGCTATCCTTAGCTAGCCAAATAACATATCTGGTAACCGAGGGCTATCCTTAGCTAGACAAATAACATATCTGGTAACCGAGGGCTATCCTTAGCTAGACAAATAACATATCTGGTAACCGAGGGCGATCCTTAGCTAGCAAAATAACATATCTGTTAACCGAGGGCGATCCTTAGCTAGCCAAATAATATATCTGGTAACCGAGGGCTATCCTTAGCTAGACAAATAACATATCTGGTAACCGAGGGAGATCCTTAGCTAGCCAAATAACATATATGGTAACCGAGGGCTATCCTTAGCTAGCCAAATAACATATCTGGTAAACGAGGGCTATCCTTAGCTAGCCAAATAACATATCTGGTAAACGAGGGCTATCCTTAGCTAGCCAAATAACATATCTGGTAAACGAGGGCTATCCTTAGCTAGCCAAATAACATATCTGGTAAACGAGGGCTATCCTTAGCTAGCCAAATAACATATCTGGTAACCGAGGGCTATCCTTAGCTAGCCAAATAACATATCTGGTAAACGAGGGCTATCCTTAGCTAGCCAAATAACATATCTGGTAACCGAGGGCTATCCTTAGCTAGCCAAATAACATATCTGGTAACTGAGGGCTATCCTTAGCTAGCCAAATAACATATCTGGTAACCGAGGGCTATCCTTAGCTAGCCAAACAACATATCTGGTAACCGAGGGCTATCCTTAGCTAGCCAAATAACATATCTGGTAACTGAGGGCTATCCTTAGCTAGCCAAATAACATATCTGGTAATCGAGGGCTATCCTTAGCTAGCCAAATAACATATCTGGTAACCGAGGGCTATCCTTAGTTAGCCAAATAACATATCTGGTAACCGAGGGCGATCCTTAGCTAGACAAATACCATATCTGGTAACCGAGGGCTATCCTTAGCTAGCCAAATAACATATCTGGTAACTGAGGGCTATCCTTAGCTAGCCAAACAACATCTGGTAACCAAGGGCTATCCTTAGCTAGCCATGCCTACAGCCCTTCAAAAAGCCCTCCAGTCAAACTAACTGCCCTAGCTAGAGATGCAGGACTGTAGAGAACTGGTAGAACCAGTCACATGGTAATGTGTGTTATAGATCGTCCTTTATTTGACAACATTAAAGTTACAGCGAACCACCTCACACAACATCATGTGGTTTTGCCTTTTCATGTATGCAAAGCTATGTGACTTGAGTGTGGATCACTTGCTAGATTGCATTGCTTACGTAGTGAGACTATAGAGTTTATCAACGTTGTTATTCGTTATTCACTGAGCATTTATTCCTCGTGTCACTATTTTTTATTTGTCATATTTAACTCTGCATTGTTGGAAAAGGGACCCATAACTATTTCATGGTTAGTTTTACTTGAAAATAAAAATAAAAGAGAGAGCCGCACGCTGTCGAAACGTTGGTATTACATTTTTGCATCTGAGCTCCAAGAGTGTGCGGCTCTCTTTTATTTTTATTTTCAAGTTTCTACTCCGCTAGCCAGCACCTCGTCTTTATAGGTGTGCGTTTCTTTTTCTTCTAGATGGTTAGTTTTACACCTGTTGTTTACGAAGCATGAGACAAATACAATTTGACTTGAACTGTGATAGCTCACTACAGCCTGGCAGCTAGCTAGATAGTGTAGCCATAGAGAATTATAGAGGCCTCTAGTGACCATTTTAAAGTAGTCAACTGGGTGGGGATTCCTATGAGTTGTAGCCTAAATAGCGCTACCTATGCCGTCACTGACGCTACAGCGGCACAGATTATTTTTTTAAATAAATTATTCCTCCATCAATTAAATTACATTTGCTTAATTGGCATGAGGTAACAATGTACATATTGCCAAAGCTTATTTTGGATATTTACAATATAAAAATGAGAAATTGTCAACGGTATAACAGTAACAACAACCAAGTGTCGAAATAGCCATACATTCAACAATAACAATAAGCATACAGTGGAGGTTGATTGGGCTATCTATCTATCTCTATGGGTGTATCTGATGTGTACTGGCGCTTTCATCTGGATTAAATCCAATTTATGTTTAATCTAGAATGTGGTCGGAGGCACAATATGGATGATGAGACGCATGTTGCTGAGCCTCTGGAGGCATGAAGAGGCCACCATCTCGCCAGGCACCTCTAACAACGAGGAGGGCTCCGTATAGTTCCGCATTGACATGATTGGTTGACTGTAGGTGAGGGCGGGAAGTCCCTGTATAAACACAAACTCGCTTCCTTCACATCTTCCTTCCACAGCTGCTCTACGAAGCGCAACAAGTATTAACGCCATGACTTCTGCAGAGGCCGTATCACCGTAAATACCGCACGACCAATGCAGACATCGGACTGACCATGAAGCACCTTTAAAAGGACATCATAATATTGTTGATTGGGGTCCATACAATGCAACCCAGCTAGCTAGCACAGTTAGCATGCAAGTTTCAACAAACTTGTGGCCCTGGCACGTACCATTAGTTATCTACCTAGATAGCAGCAGTTAATAGGACTGGTTAGAGTTAGTTCGCTAGCTGATTAGTTATTGGACTATTATAAACGGGTGTCTGTGTTACATTCTGGTAAAGTGTTGGCTCGCCAAATGACAGTTGAGTTGGATAGCTCCAGTCCTAACCTTAGCCTAGCTAGATATCTAGCCATTTCAGTAGCCAAATAAACGAAGCTTATACGACTGCTGTCTCTACTTACACTCAATTATTTGCCTTACGTGTTTGCTGCAGTTTTCAATGAATCTCTTCGGTAGCACACTAGTTAATTCATCCCGTTAGCTGAAGCAAGGCACATTTTTGTCTCAGGCAAACGTCATCGTCAACTAAACACAGAACTTCCGCGTGTTAACTGTGTCGTCATTTCCTGGTTAGGTATCAAACACCACGCCCCCCGTGATGGGACCAAACCAATACATTTACGCGGTTCCCTTTCCTTGCCCTGTCTCATTCATAAAATATAGTGAATTGTGTTTAGAGCAAAATGGTGTAAATTTATCAAGTGCAATTGAAACACAAAACGATTGCGGTTTGAGGCTACATGATCTGCATACAAGTAGCTAGTCAACTTCTTAAATTTAGCTCATGAATGGTTTGATTATAATTCTAGCATGATACAGTAATTCAAATTAAAATAAATTAATAGTAGAAAATGTATGGCTATAATAAAAATGTATCAAATGTTGCACCAGAGTACTTGGAATAGGAATAAACAATAAATGCTAAATGTGTCGTTCATCATGCTGAAATCTTTAAACGAATGTTTCGTCTTTAGATTCTAGTCTCCAGAAGTCTGCAGGTGTCAACTGCTCGTCATTGTCGACATGTTGATTACTTCTCCCAGCAAATTCTGAAATGTCTGATTTCAATACAATAGAATGAAAAATAGCAGATCACATAGGTCAATGCGTTTATTATTGTATTACTGTTATGTTCATTTTCTCTGGAGATTTCAAATATAAGAAAATAATCTGATTTAAACCACATACTGCTTGAGCATGTTGTTGAATTCTGATGTTTATTCCATTTCATATTTAAAAAATTCTCCCTTATTTCCAGGTGTAGTTTTACAAATCACAACTTATTCCTCTCGTGTCCTTTTAATCATGAAATGGATGACAAATACATAGTCAAATAAATTTAAAAAGGACAATCAGCAGTTTCTACATCCATTTTTGGACTTATAAATTAATGGTATGCACCCATTGATTGTTGAAGAATATAACTTCTAAACGCCTCATGAGTTTAGTTCAACTGTCACACCCCATCAGAACCCTAAATATACAGGGCCTTCAGAGAGTATCCATACCCCTTCACTTATTCCACATGTTGTTGTGCTACAGCCTGAATTCAAAATGGATTAAATATATTTCTATTCTCACCCATCTACACACAATACCCCATCATGACAAAGTGGAGAAAAACATTATTTTTAGAAATGTTTGCAAATGTATTGAAAATTAAATACAGAAATATCTAATGTACATAAGAATTCACACACCCCTGAGTCAATACATGTTAGAATCACCTTTGGCAGCAAATACAGCTGTGAGTCTTTCTGGGTAAGTCTCTAAGATTGATTACAGCTGTTAGTCTTTCTGGGTTAAGTCTCTAAGATTGATAACAGCTGTTAGTCTTTCTGGGTAAGTCTCTAAGAGCTTTGAACAACCAATATTTGCCCATTATTATTATCTGTTAAATTGGTATTGATCGTTGCTAGACAACTGTTTACAGGTCTGGCCTTAGATTTTCAAGCAGATTTTTATCAAAACTGTAACTCGTCCAATCAGGAACATTCACTGTTGTTTTGGTAATCACCTCCAGTGTAGAATTATCCTGATGTTTTAGGTTCTTGTCTGTTGAAAGGTGAATTCATCTCACCATTGTCCTGTTGAAAGGTGAATTCATCTCACCATTGTCCTGTTGAAAGTGAATTCATCTCACCATTGTCTGGTGAAAAGCAGACTGAACCAGGTTTTCATCTAGGATTTTGCCTGCGCTTAAATCCAATTTATTTTTTATTTTTTATCCTGACCACCTCCCCAGTCATTAACGATTACAAGCACACCCAAAACACTCGGGCTCCCGAGTGGCACAGCCATCTAAGCCACTGCATCTCAGTGCAAGA
The DNA here is from genome assembly GCF_036934945.1 of Oncorhynchus masou masou. Lineage (NCBI taxonomy): Eukaryota > Metazoa > Chordata > Actinopteri > Salmoniformes > Salmonidae > Oncorhynchus > Oncorhynchus masou. The sequence goes on along the minus strand of NC_088240.1, from coordinate 101,355,979 downwards.
GGTGATACCTGTAATTCTTGGTAGTGACTGGGTGTGTTGATACACCATCCAAAGTGTAATTAAGAACTTCACCATGCTCAAAGGGATTTTCATTGTCTGAGTTTTTTTGTTGTTGAATCCTGGCTGAATCACATGTGGCTGTGATTGGGAGTCCCTTAGGGTGGTGAACAATTGGCCCAGCATTGTCCGGGATAGTGCGTCATTGTAAAATACGATTTCTTTCTTAACTGATTTGCCTACTTAAATAAATGTTAAATACATATTTTTTTTTATAAATATGCAGCCACCACTATGGTAGAAAATACATAGAGTGGTACTCAGTAATGTGTTGTATTGGATTTGCCCCAAACACAACACTTTGTATTCAGAACAAAAAGTTAATTGCTTTGCCACATTTTTTGCAGTTTTACTTTAGTGCCTAGTTGCAAACAGGATGCATGTTTTGGAATATGTTTTATTCTGTTCAGGCTTCCTTCTTTTCCCTCTGTAAATTAGGTTAGTATTGTGGAGTAACTACAATGTTGTTGATCCATCCTCAGTTTTCTCTTATCACAGCCATTAAACTCATTAACTGTTTTTAAAGTCCCCATTGGCCTCATGGTGAAATCCCTGAGTGGTTTCCTTCCTCTCCGGCTACTGAGTTAGGAAGGGCGCCTGTATCTCGGTAGTGACTTGATACACCATCCAAAGTGTAATTGAGAACTTCACCATGATCAAAGGGATATTCAATGTCTGCTTCTTCTTTTTTACCCCTCTACCAACGGGTTGCCTTCTTTCCGAGGCATTGGAAAACCTCCCTGGTCTCTGTGGTTGAATCTGTGCTCGACTGAGGGACCTTACAGGTAATTATATGTGTGTGTGGGGTACAGCGAGGAAGCAGTCATTAAATAAAATCATGTTGAACACTATTATTGCACACAGAGTGAGTCCGTGCAACTTGTTATGTGACTTGTTGCTGCTGAACGTATTGAGCCGAAACGAAGTGGTTTAATAGTTATTGACTCAAGACATTTCAGCTGTTCCTTTTTTATTAATTTGTAAGAATCTCAAAAAGCATCATTTTTTAATTTTTCCTTTATTTAACCAGGCAAGTCAGTTAAGAACACATTCTTATTTTCAATGACGGCCTGGGAACAGTGGGTTAACTGCCTGTTCAGGGGCAGAACGATAGATTTGTACCTTGTCAGCTCAGGGGTTTGAACTCACAACCTTCCGGTTACTAGTCTCTAACGCTCTAACCACTAGGCTACACTGCCGCCCATTTCACATTGACATTATGGGGTATTGTGGGTAGGCCAGTGACAAATTATTATTATTTTATTATTTTTACCATTTCAAATTCAGGCTGTAACATAACAACCTGGATAAAGATGTGAATCGTTTCTATAAACTTATTTTAATCCTATGTTTAGTTAATTCATTAAAGAAAGGTTAAATAAAATGTTTTGTTTTTTGTAAATAAAATAAAAATTTGTAAACACAGAAAATATAATCAAATTATTATAGCCTCTGGTTAAAACTATCATATGTTGAAATCATGGAGGGTCAATCCTTGTATCCACAGTTCTGTCTATGAATTTGAGAGTGGTTCCATTTCTCCTTGCTCATCCCTCAGCTGGTTGCCTGAACTAGAGGTGGGGAGGCCACTTTGTTATTGTTTCTAATGCTGATTGCCTCTTTAATGAACCCTAAAAAAAGATATGTTCCTTTTATGTAACAAAATGTATAACTAACATAGTCCTGTCTAGTTTGTTATTTATTCCAGAATAAAGGTCTCTGGTATCTATTGTTATATTACCATAATAAAAGTCTGGTGCATAATAAACAGGCCTGGTGTCAGCTAGGGTTGTCCAACGCCAGGTCCTGTTGTTATATAGAGTCAGGGGTAAGTGAGGCTATTGAGCACTTAGCTGTTATCCTCTCTCAGTGAGATAAGGCTAGTGAGGACACAGCCCTAATCCTGGCCCCAACCCTGGCCCTAAACCTGGCCCCAACCCTGGCCCTAACCCTGGCCCCAACCCTGGCCCCAACCCTGGCCCCAACCCTGGCCCTAACCCTGGCCCCAACCCTGGCCCTAAACCTGGCCCCAACCCTGGCCCTAAACCTGGCCCCAACCCTGGCCTCAACCCTGGCCCTAACCCTGGCCCCAACCCTGGCCCTAAACCTGGCCCCAACCCTGGCCTCAACCCTGGCCCTAACCCTGGCCCCAACCCTGGCCCTAAACCTGGCCCTAACCCTGGCCTCAACCCTGGCCCTAACCCTGGCCCCAAACCTGGTCCTAAACCTGGCCCTAATATACTGTAACTTTTGACTCTTCAGTTAGACATGTGAGTTCCCATTCTTAGCCCCGATGACGTGTACACTGACTTGGCGTGGGTTTAGTGCTAACATGTGTCCTCGCACTGAAATTATTTAAAGAGAGGATTTTGTTTCAGCCAATAGTCAATGTAGCTGCTCCTTTGAGAGGATTTGTTCCAGCCAATAGTCAATGTAGCTGCTCCTTTGATGTCCAATCACAATATTAGAAACCCTTTGTCACTGCAAATAAAGTCAGGGTATGCCCACTGGATTGAAGTGTTTGACTAAAAACAATCACATTTCTTCAAAACATGAAGGGCTATAATACAAATAGAAATGAATAGCAAATGGACTGGTAAAGAGGTCTGAGAATATGTGAAAATACTGTCCCGTTTGTGAACGCTCCTGTCAACGGCAGGACATCGGACAGCTCAATATTTGTTCCTTTTAAGATCGACTTTCCTCGAGTTTCACCCTAAATCTTCGGGCTCCCCATGGCGTTTCAGGCTACAGCTTAACCTTCCCAAGAAGGTCATTTTCCCTGTTCGAAATGGGAAAGCTTCGGAGCGGAGTTACATAGAAGGGGTTTAAATGTGGAGCCAGATTAAACGTCAAACTCACTTATACAGCGTTTAGGGGTTTGTTACTCGGGTTAGTTTTAGCACACTTGTTGCCAAGCAGTCGTCATAATATAGCTTTTGATTATGACGTGAGCTTTCAGTGTGCGTGTGTTTTGAATATCGAACTTCTTTTTGAAAGAACAGACCCGGATGATGACATTACGATGTGTTACAGATGTCATGGTTACGACTTACCAATGTTTGTTAGTTGTGTTAAATATTTATTTAGAAAAATATATAGTTAATTGTTGTGTTTTTTTTAAATTCAAGTGTATTCTTATAGGCCTAATTTTTAAAATCCGAAATGTGTGTTTTGTTATTACATATATTACTCAAATATTGTTTTAAAAAAAAATACAAATAAATGTAAGAATATTGTTATATTGTAATGGTATTATTAGTATTATTAAGAGTAAAGCACTGTCGGTCATTTGTTCCATTAATTCTAAATTAAGTTGACAATGTTTTCCTGGTTATCAAACGTATAAATAAAAGGGTTACAGACCATAATCATTTAAAAAAAAAAGGAAACTAGATCAAATAGAAAAATAGTATCACATAATTCTAATTTACATCATTGAAATGTCGATTATTGTTAGCATTTCCTATCAATGAATATACACAGGATTATTAGTAGGCCCGTGGGGGTGTAAAGGGAGGCCTAGATACAGGACCAGTTGTCTTCCATCCGTCGTATGCTTCTGATTATTGTCACGATGGGTTCCATTGTTGTCGCTGTTGCGTTATTGTTTTTATATTGCTCTAAAATATGACAACTTCTGTCAGCTGTTGCACCGCTGTAGAATGGGGCTCTGTTTCAGTGCACCAATCGAAAGCGGTTGCTTTTTAGGTTATGCATTTCGCTGCACCTGCGATAACATCTGTGCAGGCCTACGCGACCAATAAACTTTGATTTGAAAATAGGAGGTAGGTCTATCATTTTGACCGAGTTACAACAGTACTTCCGGGTCAAAAGTCAGGCCCTATCTCTTATTATTCAACGATCACGTTGTTCTGAACATATTTTAACAATGAGAGACAGAGAGAGAGCGAGTCAGACAGAGAGACAAAGAGAGAGATAACACTATATTTCCTCACGCTTGTTTTTACCGGAGCACGTGGACGTGGAAACAAAAAATATGTTTTCTAGAAAATTACAAAATCTTTGGAGGCTTTACGCATTTCGTTTTCCAAGAGTTGACACGTCTTAGCAATAGCAGCGATGTTCATGTTCATTATTATTTGTGTCGACACTTGATCAAATATGTTGTCTCTTTACTGATTGGTGGAAAGACGTTCAACCATTGTCTTGATCTGGAACAATATGAAAATAGACGATTAAGAAAATCAAGATTATCATTATTATTATCAGGCCGACATACTATAACTGAATACCAGTAGGCGATAGGCTACTAGTAAAACATAATTATATAGTAGTGTAATAGCAATATCCTAATAATAACAATTGTAATACTTGATCTATAATAATAATAATAACAATAGTAATAATAATAACAATAATTATAATAATACATGTTTTCCAAACAAATGTATTTGATTTTGCATGAAAAATGTGTTGGGAACCGTCATTGTATATAAGAATTTGTTCTTAACGGACTTACCTAGTTAAATAAAGGTTAAATAAATAAAAACAATTTAAAACATTAACCTTCTGTGTAATTGTGCGTGTCCTTATGCCACTGTGGGCCCACTTTGCAGCTTCTTAAATGTATAATAACGATCAGTAGCGATCAGAGGCCATGGTGGAGATAAAGATATCAGATATGACGTGTTGCCCTGCTGCTAATGCTGCTAATTGAACGGCTAATGATCCTCTGTCAGCTGTCAGCTGTCATATAGATAGGATCATATTATAATTAGAATACACTCTATTACTAATCACACCATGACAGTAACACCAACAATAATACTACTCCTGTGGTAATACTACTGTAATACTACTACTGTAATACTACTACTGTAGTAATACTACTGTAATACTACTACTGTAGTAATACTACTGTAATACTACTACTGTAATACTACTGCTGTAATACTACTGCTGTAATACTACTACTGTAATACTACTGCTGTAATACTACTACTGTAATAATACTACTGTAGTAATACTACTGTAATACTACTACTGTAGTAATACTACTGTAATACTACTACTGTAATACTACTGCTGTAATACTACTACTGTAATACTACTGCTGTAATACTACTGCTGTAATAATACTACTGTAATACTACTAATGTAATAATACTATTATAGTAATACCACTGTAATACTACTACTGTAATACTACTACTGTAGTAATACTACTGTAATACTACTAATGTAATAATACTATTATAGTAATACCACTGTAATACTACTACTGTAATAATACTACTGTAGTAATACTACTGTAATACTACTACTGTAGTAATACTACTGTAATACTACTACTGTAATACTACTGCTGTAATAATACTACTGTAATACTACTAATGTAATAATACTATTATAGTAATACCACTGTAATACTACTACTGTAATACTACTACTGTAGTAATACTACTGTAATACTACTAATGTAATAATACTATTATAGTAATACCACTGTAATACTACTACTGTAATACTACTACTGTAGTAATACTACTGTAATACTACTACTGTAGTAATACTACTGTAATACTACCACTGTAATAATACTACTGTAATATAGTAATACTAATGACATGATAGTAACACCAACAATAATACCACTACTATAATAATACTACTGTAATACTACTACTGTAAAAATACTACTGTAGTAATACTACTGTAATAATAATACTATAATTATACTATTGTGGTAATACTACTGTAATAATACTACTGTAATAATACTATTGGAATAATACCACTGTAATAATACTACTGTAATACTACTACTGTAGTAATACTACTGTAATACTACTACTGTAATAATACTATTGGAATAATACCACTGTAGTAATACTACTGTAGTAATACTACTGTGATAATACTACTGTAATGATACTACTGAAATAATACTACTGTAGCAATACTACTGTAATAATACTACTGTAGTAATACTACTGTAATACTACTAATGTAATAATACTACTGTAGTAATACTACTGTAATAATACTACTGTAATACTACTACTGTGATAATACTGCTGTAGTAATACTACTGTAGTAATACTAACACCATGATAGTAACACCAATAATAATACTACTGTAATACTACTAATGTGATAATACCACTGTAGTAATACTACTGTAGTAATACTACTGTAATAATACTACTGTGATAATACTGCTGTAATAATACTACTGTAATACTACTAATGTGATACTACCACTGTAGTAATACTACTATAATAATACTACTGTAATACTACTACTGTAATAATACTACTGTAGTAATACTGCTGTAATAATACTACTGTAATACTACTACTGTGATAATACTACTGTAATACTACTACTGTGATAATACTGCTGTAATTATACTACTGTAATAATACTACTGTAGTAATACTCAGAGTCATTCTCAAATAGGTCTACATGTTGCTTAGGCCAAGATAGTTGTATTTATGCAATGTTATTTTCTTCATTATAGGTTACTACAATACATTACTAGGAGTGTATAGATGGAGCGTGTGAGTTACTACAATACATTACTAGGAGTTTATAGATGGAGCGTGTGAGTTACTACAATACATTACTTGGAGTTTATAGATGGAGCGTGTGAGTTACTACAATACATTACTTGGAGTTTATAGATGGAGCGTGTGAGTTACTACAATACATTACTAGGAGTTTATAGATGGAGCGTGTGAGTTACTACAATACATTACTAGGAGTTTATAGATGGAGCGTGTGAGTTACTACAATACATTACTAGGAGTGTATAGATGGAGCGTGTGACTCTTTATTTGTTTTATAGCTTATCGTTTATTCGCCCGTTAGTCAGCGCCACACAAAATATATTTTTTCTGGGTTGTGCAGCAGCTCGTGTTTTATATTCTACTATAAAGATACATCATCCCTCCTTTATTTCCAATCAGAAAGCGTGTTACAATAACAAGTTGTCAGCCTTTTGTACACAATGAAGTATGTTTTTGTGTTGAAGACGATAAGGTGGTGGATCTATACTCTCTTTTCATTCCACCACTTCATGACTAATACGTTTCCCTTTTTACGCAGCAAAGAACAATTTAATAAAACAAAATACAGTTATTTATTTTTTACCAATGGGAATATTTAACTTGCTTTATTTCTAAAATACAATTTAACATACTTTAAACATTAGGGTTGTTGTTTTTTTAAACAACGTTTTAATTCAAGGACAACAACAAAAAAATACATGATTTACATGGGCTCCAAAAATCTTGATATTTACAAGTAGAAGAAGCAGGAAGAGCGGTCTGTCTCTACAGGTAGAAGAGGCAGGAAGAGCGGTCTGTCTCTACAGGTAGAAGAGGCAGGAAGAGCGGTCTGTCTCTGTCTGGGCTCCTTCACTTGACACGCAGTACTGTTCATCACTCCATTGTAACATTGCTTGTCCACGGTTCAGTTTGTTATATTCTTTCAATGGAAGAAAACGAAAACGTTCGTCGATGTTGTTGTCTCCTCTGTTAATAACGTCCGTTTTGTTTGTCTGTTTGTTTGTTTGTTTTGGCTGTTCATCAGCCTTCTCAGATTGGCTAGTAGTCCTGATGAGGAGTGTGCGTCAAACTGTGCCGTCGCAAGTCACAGTTGCGCCGAAACACCTTTCCGCAGCGGTCACAGCTGTAGGGCTTGATGTCTGTATGGGTGAGAAGGTGAGTTTTCAGGTTACTTCTTTGATTAAAGGTTCTTCCGCATGTGGGGCATTTGTGTGGAGATTCCTGTTTAGATTTAAAGCAAGCAAAGGATTATTCCCTTTCGTTTATTTAGATAAATAGATGTATTGTATTATAATATGACTCTTCAATCAGTTATTGACATGGTGCTGAAAGTAAGCTGTGCTCCTAACAAAATGAACGGCTGTAGCTCGAGCCTATATTTCTTTAAACTGCTTATCATAATCATTCAGTTATTGCCATACATGCCAAATATAGTCGAGACACAATCACTATCCATACAGGCAATCCAAATAAGTATATGTTTTTTTTAGGTTTTAGAAAAGATGCCAACTTTGATCTGCATTAATTAAAGACATGGCGCGTGTAATAACATGAGAACACAGATATGTGAGCTCGTGCCTCATATAGTTGGCTGAATCACATACATGGTGATTGGTATCACATTGTGTTAATACATCTGGTGTTATGATGGCAGATGATATAGGTTTGGATGGAAGACTCACCTGCATATGTAATGTTTTATGAACGGCTAAAGTTCGAGACTGACAAAATCCTTTCCCACATTCTTGACATTTGAAGGGCTTTTCCTTGGAGTGGATGTATCTGGAAATGAGAAGACAAGAGGAGACGCGGTGAGAACGGAACACCTTTCATATAACTGCATTTCTTCTTTGTGGCCTTTTCCAAGGCGGTTGAGTCATGCTGAGAAGTGCCTGCTGTCAGTAGTGCGACTTGATCTGTGTTCTGGTGCGTAAAAGGGCTTTAGCGCCCTCTCGGAATATGGACTAGTCGTACGCTACACAGTGCACGCAACATAGTTATTACAAAAAAATACCTACATATGTAAAAAAAAAAAATATTCAGTGCGTTACAATGTTGGAATTGTGAACAAAGTCAAATGAATATGAATAAAACGCGATCATAACATGACATGACGCTCTTCCGTACACACCACTATCAAAGCGGTTTTTTTTCCTTAAAAAACAACAACAACAGCAATATCATCCCAGACATTCAGAGCACTGCTTCTTACCTGTGGTCTCTCAGGTGGTCTTGTCTTCGGAAGGCCTTGTGGCAGATGTCACAGGTATAAGGACGCTCGTCTGTGTGAGTCCTCTCGTGGATCAGAAGATTGTATGACTTGGTGAAATGCCTGCCACAGAACTTGCAAATAAATTCCTTTTTCGTTTTTGACGGAAGCCTTCCCCGGGTGGGTTTTCTATCAGGCGACAGTTTGTTGAACTCAGATATCGCGCTTCCGAGCCCCGCTGTCAACTTTGAAAGATCCCCAGCCTTCGGCGGGTCCTCCTGGGTGGCAGCTATCGCCAGGTTGGCAAAGTCAAAGCGTGGTGGTCGGTCCTTGTGCAGCCCGGGGATAAAGTGAGTAATGCCCTGTTTGGGGTGGAAGAGGTGTGCGGCGAACGGTAGCCCCGTGAAGGTAAACCGGGGATCCATTAAGCCCTGAGCGGCAGCCATCTCTGTGATAGTCGACCTCAATCCCTGCATGTGCGGATAGCCTAGTGTCCAGTGGTTCATGTGCATGGTCTGCACCGCGCTAAGGCCGTACAGTCCCTGGAGCTGGTCGACCGCGGCCGGGAAGGCGTTGACCGCCTGCAGGAAGGAGTAGTTGGTGAGCTGGAGAGACGGGTGGAGAGGGATCGGAGCGGGCAGGGCTTTGCTCCCCATCTCGGCGGCGAAAGGCTTCACGGTTAAGGCCTCGGCACAACTCTACCACGTTGAAGGTCCTGTTGGAGACATGAACAATACAAATGAATATGAGTTCATCATCAACCCACAATATGACACAATATAGATCTAGAAAATACTGCAAGTAAACAGTAAAAACAAGCATAGAGTTAATGACTAACTATTTCTGTGCATTTTGCACAATGCTGCAATTAGTTTTCCGTTAGAGCCTTTCCAACCGTTTGACCTTAGTCGACATTTAATTAATTTACAACCGTCTTGAGAATGGCCTTAATAAGGGCTGATATCGGATTATATCACATTATTAGGTGTTTTAATACTTCCCTTCCATTGTGGAAATCAAGGACAGTGACTAATCTGCTGCAAGATGTACGATTTGCACACCGTCTAAAGGCGAACCGATTCCTATTTGGTTATAAAGTATTTTTGTTCTAGAGACATGTTGAGAGCGTTCAAGTTATATCTTATTTTTTTGTGTGCGCGCACAACGTGTAAAAAAGACGTGGGTACTGCAAATTGAATGTTTGGCTGGTGAAAAATACATTTCGTTCATTTTTTTTTCTAGAGCACATGGTTATTCCTTCTAATAACATAAATATATGTTATGCATCCAAAAATGGTAAAAAAAAGTTGGAGACGTTTTGTTTTCGATGCGCTCGACTGTGCATGCTGTCACTCCCAATTAAATGTTCCACGATACATTAAAACAACTCATTGCTTTAATGCTGCCATTATATTCGCCAATGCCCGGTGTAACAACACACAGGGCCTAATTAAATTTATTATTACGTCAACAGACGTGGAAGTTTGTAATCTTGCCACACGTTGTCGATATAGAGAACAACATATAAAAGGGGTTTGCTTATCTCCTAAAATCAACTTTACCCCCATTTTCTTTTTATTGTAAAATCCATTTCTAGGCTATTGGAGTCATGTTTAAGGCCTTGAGCGATGTTTATCTCTGAAAACAAAAGCGTATATGGGCCTACAAACTAGATTTATATTTTTTGTTGTAAATTACGTCCCAAGACCGATTATAGAATGTTGTTGTAACCTATAATCACAATTTTGCAACGTCAGAGAAATACTTTATTTGCGGTACATCCTTTGTAAATACTCTTGTACATCGGCGAGACGTGCTATATGGTGTGAGGTTATGAGAACTGTATGGTAATATTATGGGGCTGTTAAATGACTGAGGGTTACATGCACCAAGTGGTGTAATGACACCAAGTTGTAAAGTAATGCTTTCCAAACCCACGAACGAGCCCACCGTGTCACTCTCTCCACACACGACACTTGTTTAGACCGTGTGGGGGTTTGAGGTGTAAATAAATAGTGTTCTTCTCAAAACAATTTAAAATGTTCACCTTCTTGCGTAAAATGCAAAAACTTTAGACTGTGTGTAAACATGAATTTAATATATTTATAAATATATACTTAGAGCGTCCCATTTACAGCTACCGTTTTGGGTGCAGTGTGGTTTTTGAGGTGTTGATAGTGCTTTTGAGTTTCACGTTTCTATAAATTACTGTAGCAGCATACCACTGCGCATACAAACCAGCGAGAACTGACAACCCTCGCTGAGCATTCGTCTGAAAAGTACGACTCATCCATAATAATCTAATTTTACCCAAATATAAACTGTTTTCCCACGTTAGTTTAAACTTTAGTCAATGGAATGATTGATTCTAACACGGGTTAAAGTCAGTGAGTAAATGCTAGGTTATTAATTGACAGATGATTGACTTGCATAAAACAGGCTACTGTGTGTAACCTATATAGCTGGCTATACGTTCACACCTGGACAGAGAAAGGGCAGAGTTGGGTCCTTGTTCTCAGGCACAGGACAACTCTTTACTGGCCAATGAGATGAAAGGGCATAAACAGTTTGTCTTAAAAGTCATGGTGAGGTGGATATTTGTCAGAAATGGGCAGCTGCAACAAAACTTCCGGTCAGCATGCATGTCGATAAGGACATGTGTAGTTGTACAATAACCTATAGCCTTTGCGTAATAGTTGAATGACGCGCCATGTATGTTGTGCCGTATAGGCCTGGGCTACCCAACTGGCGACACGGGGATTTTATTTGTTACACCAATCTATTTATTTATTCACTTATTTTATTTTGTTTTTTATTGTTTGACATGAAATACTTTTTAAAAAACCAACAGCAAATCAGCTCCGAGTGATTTTAATTTTGGAAATATGTTCCAAAGTATTCCCACGCAGATTATGAATATATATGTGGCCTTATATAAACGTAAGCAAGGTTTGAAATGATTATGTTTTAGTCAAATATTATATCCGTTTGTGGTTCTTGCGGTCAATTTGCAGTCTACAAATGGTTTGTAATTATGTTTCGGCCCGCTGACCATCCCCTCAAGAGCAAATCGTCCCGCGGCTAAATCTAGTTGATGATCCCTGAGATTCTATATATTACTGTAGTCTTTGTATTTTGACACGTAACTTTACACTGTTAAATATGTATATTCTGACAGCATGGACTCGTTTGAACGATCAATTAGTAGGCTACTCGGGATCTCATTGTCATGAACTATCTATCACTACCTGTTTCAACACAAGTGTAATGTAATCTATTAAAGAGCAACTATCATGGAAACATAATCTTACCCCCAATAAACAGACGCCAAAGGTCACTCCGCAGTTAGTTCTGCTGTGTTTCAATAATCCACAATGCCTTTAATAAGAGAGGCGACAAAACTCCACTTTAACGTCAACAAAAGTTTTCCAACTTCGTCCATGTAAATCTCATCGCCATACCGTCGCAGAACCAGATCTGTTGCGACTCGTAATACTTTGCGCACAGTGGGGCAAAGAAGACCTCGGGAGGGGAAAAAAAGTTACGATCACTATATAGAGTTCAAGCGACGCCAGGCGCAGGAGACCCGTACTCTGCTCTGTTTCTGCTCGGTTCGGAGTTGGGCTGTAGTGGGCTTGAAGAGCACAAGTCCCTTCACTTTTCAGGACTCCGGGCACTCGGCGTGCTCAGCCCGCCCTCCGCCACGCCTTCTCGTACTGATCAACTCCAACGTTCTTTTCTGTTTATTTGTGTTTGGATAGCAACTAGGGACCGAGCACAGCTCACCGCAACCTGCGTCTGACACTTCACACACAGATCGACTACAGCTTTTTCGTTGTTGGAAATGGTTACATTTCCTTGGGAAACACATAAATAACAAGAGGGACAAACATGATCCATTTTCCAACCAATGAACGCTTTTTTTTAGGTTATTTGAAACGTGATTTAATATGAAGAGTTTAGAAACCATGCGTATTGCGTAAATAGAGGGCACATGTATGAGCCACCACAATAAATCGTTGTATTTAATTGTGGTAAAGGTTATGTATTGGGAGCTGTAAAGCACGAACAAAACTTCCCCAAAAACAGCGGCGGAGAACAGAAATTACAAAGAAAATCGTTACTCTGCTGTTTTCAATGTGTTTCAATGACTGTTGTGTTTTCTCTTCCCCTCCACATCTGTCCTATTAGCTCAGAATAGAACAGAATAACCCGCTAAACACAACGACTTCTGAATAACATGTGAGAGTCAACATAAACAACTGTTACCCTCCAACACCTCCACCACAAGCCTTTATAGTATTCTGTTAATGTCAAACAGTAGGTTGTAGCGACCATTACATTCTATCAACACCGAATAGTGTCTTATCTATTTAAATTAGGACCATTTTTAGAAATATTATATGCGCGTCTATTTACATTAAAATCTAAGATCCTTTCCGATGGATTTTATTTTCTACAACAAAAAAAAAAACGACACTGTTAATAACATATAGACTATAGATAATAATTAATCTACCATCTACTTCCAAAATAATTCTCTAACCTAAATGAGACAGGCCGAGTTGTATGTTTGGTCTCATTTAGTTTAGTTGTAGAAAGAACTACATCATGTTCTCATACACAGAAAGCTGACATTAATTAAACAACTGGAACGAGTCTAAGACGCGCGGCTCTCTGGCCACAAATAATGATTTTCACATTTCATGATAAGACAAATGTGTTTGAATTAAGTCAGTATCGAACATTCTGTCTTTGATATGTAGATCTGTTTATCGAACAATTCCCACGTGATGTATCCGATCAGTTGATTTCTCTCTTTACACCTTACAAATGCCGTTGGTGCAGGTGGTCTAATCAAGTTTTGAATATGAATTCTCAGTCATTTGATGATCATTCACTAATAGGTTGATGAAAAAAAGTGTCAGTAAAATGGCAAAAAGTTAGACGATAAATGGCTTTGAGATATTCCACAACATGCAACATATAATGCTACAATGATTATGTAGGTCGAATAGACATTATACATCCTACAGGGGAATGAATGGTGAAAGGTTAATCATTTCTCTTCAATTCATTTACAAACATGTTTTAGTTAAATTATGACATATTTTTGTATCAATTGAACGAGGGGCTCATTGTATGTGTAACGTGTTGCTGCATCCCTCAATATGACTGTAGCTACAACAGGACAATGACGAGTACCACAGCAAACTACAGCTGCAGCCTCAGAGCACGCAAATGGCGTCGAGCAGAATTACAGGTCTGCAGCGACGCCTATTGGTGCATGACAGACACGACGGAGTAAATGAGTGACGTCGTTCACTGCTCATTGGCCCGACCTTCTATTCAACGTTTCATTAATGTAATGGACTAAGGCCTAGGCGATCTATCTTCAGTGGACTAATGCAATTGTTATACAGTAAAAAAACAACAACAGACGATCATTGTAAACAACATTTGTTGAAATTAGTGAATCTATAGGTTTATGCGCGGGAGGCAACTTTTTTTTTTACCCCGTTGAGAAAATCTAGCCTACATTTTTGAAATTCCAATTTCTATTTAAGTGTTGACGCTCTGACTACAATTAAGACTCTGAATATTTGTTTAAAACAACAGTCGTTTACCTGAAAAATCAATAAAGGAACAATAGGAAACAGATCACTCAGAGAGAGAGCGAGAGAGGACCTGGATCATATAGACACTGCGGTGGACCCGCTTGTGTTCTGGCTTTAGACCCAGACACAACGAGACAAGCGCGTTGGGCAAATGGAACTAATGAACAAACCAACCGCTTTGGGTTAATAATCAAATGGAGAGGATGGGTTCACAGGTCAACCTGGTCTCCTTGACAGAGATGGGGATCTTTAGTCTAGTTGGGCATTTTGTTGACCTATTTGGTTTTAGTAGGTCTAAGAGCTCAGGTGCCGTTTTTTATTTTTGTCGTTGATCTGCAGAATTTAATTTAAAACAAAATCCTGCTCCATTCATGCTGTAGTGACGTGCTTGCAAATGTGTGGTTTTCATATTCAGTTTCATATCTCTGAATGTTACATTGTTTTCAAGTTGAAAAAAAGGCTAGTGGAAACGATACCACACTTTTGATTATAGGTCTAACAAACGACAACACTTTTAATAATACAATTTAAAAAATGATTTGAGCAAATTGCGTAAGACTTGTCCTTTAGAAAGGACACATTTGTTTCTGATGAAAAAAAAATAAAAATAAAATACTGTGTGACAATTTATTATTACTAACAATCATTCACCAATTTTCAACTGATATCTGCCAATAACAGCTCGAGAATGATCATGCTGGGACGGCCTTAAGCATAATGTATTATGCTTACTTTATATGTGAGCTATTTACTTAAGCCTAAATCTATTCACCTGCGATCCCAAACACCTGCCCTGCTGATGTTTCTTTGATGATAATGCTGTAATTTTTTTTATAAATAAATCCTTAAAAAATACATTTTACCTTTTTTTTGCAGCTTGAAAACTCCACATCCACAGTAATGGCTGACAGACAGAGATGTCTATAGGGTCCCTGTGTCAGGGTTGGGCTGTTGGTCTCTCTCTCTCTCTCTCTCTCTCTCTCTCTCTCTCTCTCTCTCTCTCTCTCCCCCTGTCTTTCTCTCTCTCTCTCTCCCTTGGTCTCTCTCTCTGCCTTGGTCTCTCTCTCTCTCTTTCTTTCTCTCTCTCTCTCTCTCTCTCTCTCTCTCTCTCCCTTGGTCTCTCTCTCTCTGTCTCTCTCTCTCTCTCTCTCCCTTGGTCTCTCTCTCTCTGTCTCTGTCTCTGTCTCTGTCTCTGTCTCTGTCTCTGTCTCTGTCTCTCTCTCTCTCTCCCTTGGTCTCCCTCTCTGTGTGTCTGTAGCAGGTAGACAGGATGGTGGTAGGTTACTGTTGTGGTTTAGAAGCCCCCACATCTCCTCCACCTACTCTCTCTTTCTCTCATCCTGTCCCAGGCCCAGCCCAGGATAGTTGTTTTTCACAAAGAAGACCCTTATTTCTCTCTCTCTCCTCTTAAACTTGTCTTGATGTAAATGTAAAGTTTAGTGTCTTCAGGCCATACTTGTTTTATCGTTTTATATTTAACTAGGCAAGTCAGTAAAGAACTAATTCTTACTTACAATGACGGCCTACCCCGGCCAAACCCTTCCCTAAACCAGACGCCACTGGGCCAATTGTGCACTGCTCTATGGGACTGTTGATCATGGCTGGTTGTAATACAGCCTGGGATCGAACCAGGGTCTGTAGTGACGCCTCTAGCACTGAGATGGAGTTCCTTAGACCACTGCGCCACCCGGGAGGAGCCCATTGTATGAATTAAAATCCACTAGTCTCTCAACTATTTTATAATAAAACTAAGCATTTCACTCTGACTAAAAAGTCTGCTCGTCATGAAAATCATCCCACTGGGCACAGACGTCAGTTTAACGTCTATTCCACATGTTGATTCAACATGATTTCACTGAAATGACATGGAAACAACGTTGATTTAACCAATGTTTGCCCAATGGGATTTTATCATCATAGCATACAACACACAGTAGGTCAACCCGGTTCATTACTAGAGGTGGACGTGCAGTTACTAAGCTAATACGGGATGATTTAATATATAGTTAACAAAACAAGTCTATTGTAACCTACCACGTATTCTGACAGTTCACATCAACAGAGCAGAGTGGAGCTCACAGCGTGCGGCGGTTACACCGGAATGCACCAGTACCGAGAAATCATCACTTAGTCAACCAACCAGGGAACAGAGAAAATTCACATTAGACTACACTCTCCGCCGGTCCCCTTGAAGTCACGTGGTTATCTACCGGGAGCTCGTCATGCCAGCTGGAGAACTGAACAGGAAACTCGATTAGAGTTCTAGCGTTTAGAAAACGGTCTTTCTATTGCTACGCGCGGCTATTGGAGCGGCATAAGCGTGGATCCCTCAGCGATGTGGTTGTGCTCTGCAGCACCAGCCTACACAGCGCTCTGAACGTGCTCTCGTAGAATATTACTCAAAATATGATTATAGATGCAGATAATCAAATTATATTGGTAATAGTAGGCCTATCTGTTCATTTGGGTTTGCATGTGATTTACACCGAGTATTCAAAACATTAGGAACACCTTGCTAAATGATTGAGTTGCAACTCCCCTTTTACCCTCAGAACAGCCTCAATTCGTCGGGACATGGACTCCAATGCTTCCAACAGTTGTGTCAAGTTGGCTGGTTATCTTTTGGGTGGTGGACCATTCTTGATACACACGGGAAACTGTTGAGCGTGAAAACCCCAGCAGCGTTGCAGTTCTTGACACAAACCGGTGCGCCTGGCAGCTACTACCATACCCCGTTCAAAAGCTCTTACATCTTTAGTCTTGCCAGTTCAACCTCTGAATTGCACACATATATAATCCACGTGTCAGTTGTCTCAAGGCTTAAAAAAGTTAAGTGGATTTAACAAGTGACACCAACAAGGGATCATAGCTTTCACCTGGATTCATCTGGGCAGTCTATGTCATAGAAAGAGCAGGTGTTCCTAACATTTTGTCCACTCAGTGTATGTGTTATAGCAGGTAAGCTTAACGTCCTCTTCTCTACTCTGTTATCTTCTGTTATTGAATGTTTCCTAAAGTTAAATAAAGGTCAAATAAATTAAATAAAAAATAATGTTTCCTCCTAAGGATCGGGATTGTCTCCTGTTGGTTACATTGTAACACATAGTGGAGGAAACAACTCTATTCCTCCTACTACTGAACACTGTATTCCACTGCACCCACACACTCTTAGAAAGAAAAAGGCTCTGGATAGAGCCAAAAAGGGCTCTATCGCTTGTTTCATATTTGTTACCCCTAAAAGTTATATATTGAACCCTTTTGTGGGCTTCTTTGATCAGAACCCCAGGGGTTCTTTTTCCCTGAACCAAAATTGGTTCCATATAGAACCCATGAGTTCCATACAGGGTTCTATATGGAACCAATTTCGGTTCTAGAACCTTAAGAGGTGCCATACATGTATATGAAGCAAGCATAGAACCCTATTTGGTGGGGGTAGTGGGCTGAATGTAACCCCCCCCCCCCCATGGGAGAAGTGGGGTAGTGGGCTGAATGTAAACCCCCCCATGGGAGAAGTGGGGTAGTGGGCTAAATGTAACCCCCCCATGGGAGAAGTGGGGTAGTGGGCTGAATGTAAACCCCCCCATGGGAGAAGTGGGGTAGTGGGCTGAATGTAAACCCCCCATGGGAGAAGTGGGGTAGTGGGCTGAATGTAAACCCCCCATGGGAGAAGTGGGGTAGTGGGCTGAATGTAACCCCCCCATGGGAGAAGTGGGGTAGTGGGCTAAATGTAACCCCCCCATGGGAGAAGTGGGGTAGTGGGCTAAATGTAACCCCCCCATGGGAGAAGTGGGGGGTAGTGGGCTGAATGTAAACCCCCCATGGGAGAAGTGGGGGGTAGTGGGCTGAATGTAACCCCCCCAATGGGAGAAGTGGGGTAGTGGGCTAAATGTAACCCCCCCATGGGAGAAGTGGGGGGTAGTGGGCTGAGCATTCCTTGCCATACTAGGGGAGCAGCTCTTTGCTTATCTCCTGAAGTGGCCACTACAAACCACTGTGTGTATTGTGATTCAGACTGATAACATTCAGTCATTCATACAGAGATAACGATGATATGGTCTTCAGGCCACAGACACACAGAGAAACTCAGTTCTAGATGAGGAGGAATGTTGCTTCACAGTATGACTAAACATGACTGGGCTATATATATCCCCAACATCCCCTACAGACATGGATTGTAGACTACTCAGGGCTCTAAAGTGCGACTTGGAGGTTTATTTTGGGAGCACCGTACGCAAAAAAAAAAAATGCGACCCATATTTCACCGCAACACTTCTTCTCTACACTTGTTAAACAAGACAGGCTGAAGTCCCGCCCCCTACCACTCAACGGGCAGGCAGCACACAGACACTTCCTCTTTCTCTCAGCATGTACTCAACAGATTCTTCCATAACAATGATACTGCTTTCCAAGTTGCTTCTAAGTATAAATCCACATGTTTTCTCTATTATAATCTTAGTTTGTGTATCTTGCTTTTTTTTGTGCAAAACGTGAGAAAGCTGCCATATCCCTTAAGCTAATCGCTAATGCTAATCGCTAACTAGCTAACGTTAGCTGGCAAGCGAAATGCCCTTTAGCTAAATGAACTAGCTCGGTTTCCCAAACTCAGTACTCGGGGACACCAAGGGGTGTACTTTTTTTTGTCCTTGCACTACAAATCTGATTTAAATAATAAACTGAATCAGCTGTGTAGTGTTAGGTCCAAAAAACAAAACGTGCACCCCTTGGGATCCAGAGGAGTGAGTTTGGGAAACACTGAGCTAGGTCAAAGCAGGCGTCAGCCCTGATACAGGTTGCTACCAGTTGTGGTGTGTATATCAACGTGTCGTTTGTGTAACGGCATGTTCTGAATCAGATAAGCCTATTATAAATCTTTCTCTAAATGTAACATTATGCATATATTAAAACGCTATTAGGGTCTCCAAAGAAACACTGATCAGCACTTCGGTTTCCTACCTTGTCATGCATAACAACATCAACCATAGAATTTGAATAATAATTTTACACTACATGACTACAAAAGTATGTGGACACCTGCTTGTCGAACATCTCATTCCAAAATCATGGGCATTAATATGGAGTTGTTTCCCCCTTTGCTGCTACAACAGCCACCACTCTTCTGGGAAGGCTTTCCACTAGATGTTGGAACATTGCTGCTATAACAGCCTCCTCTCTTCTGGGAAGGCTTTCCACTAGATGTAGGAACATTGCTGCTATAACAGCCTCCTCTCTTCTGGGAAGGTTTTCCACTAGATGTTGGAACATTGCTGCTATAACAGCCTCCTCTCTTCTGGGAAGGCTTTCCACTAGATGTTGGAACATTGCTGCTATAACAGCCTCCTCTCTTCTGGGAAGGCTTTCCACTAGATGTTGGAACATTGCTGCTATAACAGCCTCCTCTCTTCTGGGAAGGCTCTCCACTAGATGTTGGAACATTGCTGCTATAACAGCCTCCACTCTTCTGGGAAGGCTTTCCACTAGATGTAGGAACATTGCAGCTATAACAGCCTCCACTCTTCTGGGAAGGCTTTCCACTAGATGTTGGAACATTGCTGCTATAACAGCCTCCACTCTTCTGGGAAGGCTTTCCACTAGATGTAGGAACATTGCAGCTATAACAGCCTCCACTCTTCTGGGAAGGCTTTCCACTAGATGTAGGAACATTGCTGCTATAACAGCCTCCACTCTTCTGGGAAGGTTTTCCACTAGATGTAGGAACATTGCTGCTATAACAGCCTCCACTCTTCTGGGAAGGCTTTCCACTAGATGTAGGAACATTGCTGCTATAACAGCCTCCACTCTTCTGGGAAGGCTTTCCACTAGATGTAGGAACATTGTAGCTATAACAGCCTCCACTCTTCTGGGAAGGCTTTCCACTAGATGTAGGAACATTGCTGCTATAACAGCCTCCACTCTTCTGGGAAGGCTTTCCACTAGATGTAGGAACATTTCTGCTATAACAGCCTCCACCCTTCTGGGAAGGCTTTCCACTAGATGTTGGAACATTGCTGCCATAACAGCCTCCACTCTTCTGGGAAGGCTTTCCACTAGATGTTGGAACATTTCTGCCATAACAGCCTCCACTCTTCTGGGAAGGCTTTCCACTAGATGTTGGAACATTGCAGCTATAACAGCCTCCACTCTTCTGGGAAGGCTTTCCACTAGATGTTGGAACATTGCTGCTATAACAGCCTCCACTCTTCTGGGAAGGCTTTCCACTAGATGTAGGAACATTGCAGCTATAACAGCCTCCACTCTTCTGGGAAGGCTTTCCACTAGATGTTGGAACATTGCTGCTATAACAGCCTCCACTCTTCTGGGAAGGCTTTCCACTAGATGTTGGAACATTTCTGCTATAACAGCCTCCACACTTCTGGGAAGGCTTTCCACTAGATGTTGGAACATTGCTGCTATAACAGCATCCACTCTTCTGGGAAGGCTTTCCACTAGATGTTGGAACATTGCTGCTATAACAGCCTCCACTCTTCTGGGAAGGCTTTCCACTAGATGTTGGAACATTGCTGCTATAACAGCCTCCACTCTTCTGGGAAGGCTTTCCACTAGATGTTGGAACATTGCTGCTATAACAGCATCCACTCTTCTGGGAAGGCTTTCCACTAGATGTTGGAACATTGCTGCTATAACAGCCTCCACTCTTCTGGGAAGGCTTTCCACTAGATGTTGGAACATTGCTGCTATAAAAACCTCCACTCTTCTGGGAAGGCTTTCCACTAGATGTAGGAACATTGCTGCTATAACAGCCTCCACTCTTCTGGGAAGGCTTTCCACTAGATGTAGGAACATTTCTGCTATAACAGCCTCCACTCTTCTGGGAAGGCTTTCCACTAGATGTTGGAACATTGCTGCCATAACAGCCTCCACTCTTCTGGGAAGGCTTTCCACTAGATGTTGGAACATTTCTGCCATAACAGCCTCCACTCTTCTGGGAAGGCTTTCCACTAGATGTTGGAACATTGCAGCTATAACAGCCTCCACTCTTCTGGGAAGGCTTTCCACTAGATGTTGGAACATTGCTGCTATAACAGCCTCCACTCTTCTGGGAAGGCTTTCCACTAGATGTTGGAACATTGCTGCTATAACAGCCTCCACTCTTCTGGGAAGGCTTTCCACTAGATGTAGGAACATTGCAGCTATAACAGCCTCCACTCTTCTGGGAAGGCTTTCCACTAGATGTTGGAACATTGCTGCTATAACAGCCTCCACTCTTCTGGGAAGGCTTTCCACTAGATGTTGGAACATTTCTGCTATAACAGCCTCCACACTTCTGGGAAGGCTTTCCACTAGATGTTGGAACATTGCTGCTATAACAGCATCCACTCTTCTGGGAAGGCTTTCCACTAGATGTTGGAACATTGCTGCTATAACAGCCTCCACTCTTCTGGGAAGGCTTTCCACTAGATGTTGGAACATTGCTGCTATAACAGCCTCCACTCTTCTGGGAAGGCTTTCCACTAGATGTTGGAACATTGCTGCTATAACAGCATCCACTCTTCTGGGAAGGCTTTCCACTAGATGTTGGAACATTGCTGCTATAACAGCCTCCACTCTTCTGGGAACGCTTTCCACTAGATGTTGGAACATTGCTGCTATAACAGCCTCCACTCTTCTGGGAAGGCTTTCCACTAGATGTTGGAACATTGCTGCGGAGACTTACTTTCATTCAGCCACAAGAGCATTAGTGAGGTCGGTATTGATGTTGGGTGATTTGTCCTAGCTTGCAGTCGGCATTCCAATTAATCTGAAAGGTGATCATTGGGGTTGAGGTCAGAGTTCTGTGCAGGCCAGTCAAGTTATTTCACACCGTTCTCAACAAACCATTTCTGTATGGACCTCGCTTTGAGCACGGGGGCGTTGTCATGCTGAAACAGGAAAGGTCCTTCCCCAAACTGTTACCACAAAGTTGGAAGCACAGAATCGTCTAGAATGTCATTGTATGCTGTAGTGTTAAGATTTCCCTTCACTGGAACTAAGGGGCCCGAACCATGAAAAACAGCCTCAGACCATTATTCCTCCTCCACCAAACCCAGATTCGTCCGTCGGACTGCCTGATGGTGAAGAGTGGTTCATCACTCCAGAGAATGCATTTCCACTGCTCCAGAGTCCAATAGTGGCAAGCTTTACACCACTCCAGCCGACGCTTGGCATTGCGCATGGTGATCTTAGGCTTGTGTGCGGCTGCTCGGCCATGGAAACCCATTTCTTGAAGTTCCCGACGAACAGTTGTTGTGCTGACGTTGCTTCCCGAGGCAGTTTGGAACTCGGTAGTGAGTGTTGCAACCGAGGACAGATGATTTTTATGCGCTTCAGCACTCGGCGGTCCTGTTCTGTGAGCTTGTGTGGCCTACCACTTTGCGGCTGAGCCGTTGTTGCTCCTAGATGTTTCCATTTCAGAATAACAGCACTTAGAGTTGACCAGGGCAGCTCTAGCAGGGCAGAAATTTGACAAACTGACTTGTTGGAAAGGTGGCATCCTATGACGGTGCCACGTTGAAAGTCACTGAGCTCTTCAGTAAGGCCATTCTACTGCCAATGTTTGTCTATGGAGATTGCATGGCGGTGTGCTCGATTTATACACCTGTCAGCAACAAGTGTGGCTGAAATAGCAGAATCCACTAATTTTAGAATAATGTGAAGACATCAAAAATATGAAATTACACATATGGAATCATGTAGGAACCAAAACAGTGTAGTAGGACCAG
>NC_088240.1:101290341-101327841 GCF_036934945.1 Oncorhynchus masou masou | reverse complement strand
TCCCAGCAAATCTCTCTCTCCTGAACAGAACACTGGCATTTATATAACTTCAGAATGAATGGGTAATTGGAGACAGCTGCGTCTTGACGAGGGGGCGGGGTCAGCTCTCCAATTAGCCATGGAGTCGACCAATCAGCTGCTTGAGGGATTTCAGGAAGCCATTTCCTGAAATAAACACATGCAAATACACAAACTACAACACATAAACTGGGGAACGTAACAACAACCTTGAGTTCAGTGTGACAATAGTCTTTCTCATTAATACATATTGTTTTCCCCCAGGTCGTATGGGAGCCTATATCAAGTAGTGTATCTTCTCGTTGTGCTCAGTTCGTATGGTCGTTCAGTTACTGTGAGCTCCTGTTTGACATGTATCGTGTTGCACACAGACACTCAACTACAAGCCTTTCTTGTGTTCATAAAGCATCTCTCCTACCCTGACATGTTCAGTATGATAGAAGAACCCAACATCATGAACCGTGTGGAATCACATTCTTCTGAAACAGAACATCATGAACTGTGTGGAATCACATTCTTCTTTAACAGAACATCATGAACCGTTTGGAATCACATTCTTCTTCTGAAACAGAACATCATGAACTGTGTGGAATCACATTCTTCTTCTGAAACAGAACATCATGAACCGTTTGGAATCACATTCTTCTGAAACAGAACATCATGAACCGTGTGGAATCACATTCTTCTGAAACAGAACATCATGAACTGTGTGGAATCACATTCTTCTTTAACAGAACATCATGAACCGTTTGGAATCACATTCTTCTTTAACAGAACATCATGAACCGTTTGGAATCACATTCTTCTTCTTTAACAGAACATCATGAACCGTGTGGAATCACATTCTTCTTTAACAGAACATCATGAACCGTGTGGAATCACATTCTTCTTTAACAGAACATCATGAACCGTGTGGAATCACATTCTTCTTTAACAGAACATCATGAACCGTGTGGAATCACATTCTTCTGAAACAGAACATCATGAACCGTGTGGAATCACATTCTTCTTTAACAGAACATCATGAACCGTGTGGAATCACATTCTTCTGAAACAGAACATCATGAACCGTGTGGAATCACATTCTTCTGAAACAGAACATCATGAACCGTGTGGAATCACATTCTTCTGAAACAGAACATCATGAACCGTGTGGAATCACATTCTTCTGAAACAGAACATCATGAACCGTGTGGAATCACATTCTTCTTTAACAGAACATCATGAACCGTGTGGAATCACATTCTTCTGAAACAGAACATCATGAACCGTGTGGAATCACATTCTTCTGAAACAGAACATCATGAACCGTGTGGAATCACATTCTTCTGAAACAGAACATCATGAACCGTGTGGAATCACATTCTTCTGAAACAGAACATCATGAACCGTGTGGAATCACATTCTTCCTCTGAAACAGAACATCATGAACCGTGTGGAATCACATTCTTTGTAAAGGCAGATTTCCTCCTCTTCGTCAGGCTGAGGGCTCCACTTCCTCCAGCTCTGCTTTATAATATAGTGCAGGGTATTCTCTAGGATCCAGGCTGAGGGCTCCACTTCCTCCAGCTCTGCTGTATAATATAGTGCAGGGTATTCTCTAGGATCCAGGCTGAGGGCTCCACTTCCTCCAGCTCTGCTGTAATATAGCGTTTCCTGTCAGGGGCCATTGATCAGTTTCTGAGGGACTGTATGTGGCGCAATATACCACGCCACCCTGGAGTTGAGATGCTAACACCACACTATACCACATCACCCTGGAGTTGAGATGCTAACACCACACTATACCACATCACCCTGGAGTTGAGATGCTAACACCACACTATACCACATCACCCTGGAGTTGAGATGTTAACACCACACTATACCACACCACCCTGGAGTTGAGATGCTAACACCACATCACCCTGGAGTTGAGATGCTAACACCACACTATACCACACCACCCTGGAGTTGAAATGCTAACACCACATCACCCTGGAGTTGAGATGCTAACACCACACTATACCACACCACCCTGGAGTTGAGATGCTAACACCACATCACCCTGGAGTTGAGATGCTAACACCACACTATACCACATCACCCTGGAGTTGAGATGCTAACACCACACTACACCACATCACCCTGGAGTTGAGATGCTAACACCACACTATACCACATCACCCTGGAGTTGAGATGCTAACAACACACTACACCACATCACCCTGGAGTTGAGATGTTAACACCACACTATACCACATCACCCTGGAGTTGAGATGCTAACACCACACTATACCACATCACCCTGGAGTTGAGATGCTAACACCACACTCTACCACATCACCCTGGAGTTGAGATGCTAACACCACACTATACCACATCACCCTGGAGTTGAGATGCTAACACCACACTCTACCATATCACCCTGGAGTTGAGATGCTAACACCACACTATACCACATCACCCTGGAGTTGAGATGCTAACACCACACTATACCACATCACCCTGGAGATGAGATGCTAACACCACACTATACCACATCACCCTGGAGTTGAGATGCTAACACCACACTATACCACACCACATCACCCTGGAGTTGAGATGCTAACACCACGCTATACCACACCACCCTAGAGTTGAGTTGCTAACACCACACTATACGACATCACCCTGGAGTTGAGATGCTAACACCACACTATACGACATCACCCTGGAGTTGAGATGCTAACACCACACTATACCACACCACCCTAGAGTTGAGTTGCTAACACCACACTATACCACTAATACCACTGATCTGATCAGCACTCCTACTGAGACTGTTTCTGACCTGATCCTAGATCAGCACTCCTACTGAGACTCTTTATGACCTGATCCTAGATCAGCACTCCTACTGAGACTCTTTATGACCTGATCCTAGATCAGCACTCCTACTGAGACTCATTATGACCTGATCCTAGATCACCACTCCTACTGAGACTCTTTATGACCTGATCCTAGATCACCACTCCTACTGAGACTCTTTATGACCTGATCCTAGATCACCACTCCTACTGAGACTCTTTATGACCTGATCCTAGATCACCACTCCTACTGAGACTCTGTATGACTGGATCCTAGATCTCATTCTCTGAGACTCTTTATGACTGGATCCCAGATCTCCTTCTCTGAGACTCTTTATGACTGGATCCCAGATCTCCTTCTCTGAGACTCTTTCTGAATAAGGGCGTGAGCCTCTCCCTTGGCGAGTAGGCTACCCGAGCTCCTGCTGGAAGGCGACAGGCGATAAAACCCGGGCACCTGCTTCCCTCCCTCGATCCCTCTCGGCCAGTCGGCCACGTTCCTTCCCGGCCAGTCAGTAGGCCACACTGAGCAGTAGTTAACAGGCCGAGGAGAGCAGTAAATGGGGATGGTAAAACACTACAGGAACACAGTCCTGGGCAGGCTGTCAGACATGACGGGCTTTAAAAGACCACAGCTGCTCTCTTGGGTTCTATTGGCCTGGCTGGTGCCATGTGGAGGGGTGGAGAGATGGAGAGATGGAAGGATGGAGGGGTGGAGAGATGGAGGGATGGAGGGGTGGAGAGATGGAGGGAGGGGTGGAGAGATGGAGAAGTCGAGAGATGGAGAGATGGAGGGGTGGAGAGATGGAGAGATGGAAGGGTGGAGAGATGGAGTGGTGGAGAGATGGAGGGGTGGAGAGATGGAGGGATGGAGAGATGGAGAGGTGGAGAGATGGAGAGATGGAGTGGTGGAGAGATGGAGGGGTGGAGAGGTGGAGGGGTGGAGAGGTGGAGAGGTGGAGGGGTGGAGAGATGGAGGGATGGAGAGATGGAGGGGTGGAGGGGGAGAGATGGAGGGATGGAGAGATGGAGAGGTGGAGAGATGGAGGGGTGGAGAGGTGGAGGGGTGGAGAGATGGAGAGGTGGAGAGATGGAGGGATGGAGAGGGTGGGGTGGAGAGATGGAGGGGTGGAGAGATGCAGGGATGGAGAGGGAGGGGTGGAGAGATGGAGAGATGGAGTGGTGGAGAAGTGGAGAGGTTGAGGGGTAGAGAGATGGAGAGATGAGGGGTGGAGAAGTGGAGAGATGGAGGGGTGGAGAGATGGAGGGGTGGAGAGGTGGAGGGGTGGAGAGATGGAGAGGTGGAGAGATGGAGAGGTGGAGAGATGGAGGGGTGGAGAGATGGAGGGGTGGAGGGGTGGAGAGATGGAGGGATGGAGAGGTGGAGAGATGGAGGGGTGGAGAGATGGAGGGATGGAGAGGTGGAGAGATGGAGGGGTGGAGGGGTGGAGAGATGGAGGGATGGAGTGGTGGAGAAGTGGAGAGGTTGAGGGGTAGAGAGATGGAGGGGTGGAGGGGTGGAGAGATGGAGAGGTGGAGGGATGGAGGGGTGGAGAGGTGGAGAGATGGAGAGGTGGAGAGATGGAGGGGTGGAGAGATGGAGGGGTGGAGAGATGGAGAGGTGGAGGGATGGAGGGGTGGAGAGATGGAGGGGTGGAGAGATGGAGAGATGGAGGGATGGAGGGGTGGAGAGATGGAGGGGTGGAGAGGTGGAGGGGTGGAGAGGTGGAGGGGTGGAGAGATGGAGAGGTGGAGGGATGGAGGGGTGGAGGGGTGGAGAGATGGAGGGGTGGAGAGATGGAGGGTGGAGAGATGGAGGGGTGGAGGGGTGGAGAGATGGAGGGGTGGAGAGGTGGAGAGGTGGAGGGGTGGAGAGATGGAGAGATGGAGGGATGGAGGGGTGGAGAGATGGAGGGGTGGAGAGGTGGAGGGGTGGAGAGGTGGAGGGGTGGAGAGATGGAGAGGTGGAGGGATGGAGGGGTGGAGAGATGGAGGGGTGGAGAGGTGGAGGGGTGGAGAGATGGAGAGGTGGAGGGATGGAGGGGTGGAGAGGTGGAGAGATGGAGAGGTGGAGAGATGGAGGGGTGGAGAGGTGGAGAGGTGGAGAGGTGGAGGGGTGGAGAGATGGAGGGATGGAGAGATGGAGAGGTGGAGAGGTGGAGGGGTGGAGAAATGGAGAGATGGAGGGGTGGAGAGATGGAGGGATGGAGGGGGTGGAGGGGTGGAGAGATGGAGGGGTGGAGAGATGGAGGGTGGAGAGATGGAGGGGTGGAGGGGTGGAGAGATGGAGGGGTGGAGAGGTGGAGGGGTGGAGAGATGGAGGGTGGAGAGATGGAGAGATGGAGAGATGGAGGGGTGGAGAGATGGAGGGGTGGAGAGGTGCAGGGGTGCAGGGGTGGAGAGGTGGAGAGATGGAGAGGTGGAGAGGTGGAGGGGTGGAGAGGTGGAAAGATGGAGAGGTGGAGAGATGGAGGGGTGGAGAGATGGAGGGGTGGAGAGATGGAGGGGTGGAGAGGTGGAGGGGTGGAGAGATGGAGGGGTGGAGAGGTGGAGAGATCGAGGGGTGGAGAGGTAGAGGGGTGGAGGGGTGGAGAGGTGGAGGGGTAGAGGGATGGAGGTGTGGAGAGATGGAGGGATGGAGGGGTGGAGAGGTGGAGTGGTGGAGGGATGGAGGGATGGAGAGGTGGAGAGGTGGAGGGGTGGAGGGATGGAGAGATGGAGAGGTGGAGGGATGGAGAGGTGGAGAGATAGAGGGGTGGAGAGATGGAGGGGTGGAGAGGTGGAGGGGTGGAGTGGTAGAGGGATGGAGGGGTGGAGAGGTGGAGAGATGGAGAGGTGGAGAGATGGAGGGGTGGAGAGGTGGAGAGGTGGAGAGGTGGAGGGGTGGAGAGATGGAGGGATGGAGAGATGGAGAGGTGGAGAGGTGGAGGGGTGGAGAAATGGAGAGATGGAGGGGTGGAGAGATGGAGGGATGGAGGGGTGGAGGGGTGGAGAGATGGAGGGGTGGAGAGATGGAGGGTGGAGAGATGGAGGGGTGGAGGGGTGGAGAGATGGAGGGGTGGAGAGGTGGAGGGGTGGAGAGATGGAGGGTGGAGAGATGGAGAGATGGAGAGATGGAGGGGTGGAGAGATGGAGGGGTGGAGAGGTGCAGGGGTGCAGGGGTGGAGAGGTGGAGAGATGGAGAGGTGGAGAGGTGGAGGGGTGGAGAGGTGGAAAGATGGAGAGGTGGAGAGATGGAGGGGTGGAGAGATGGAGGGGTGGAGAGATGGAGGGGTGCAGAGGTGCAGGGGTGGAGAGATGGAGGGGTGGAGAGGTGTAGAGATCGAGGGGTGGAGAGGTAGAGGGGTGGAGGGGTGGAGAGGTGGAGGGGTAGAGGGATGGAGGAGTGGAGAGATGGAGGGATGGAGGGGTGGAGAGGTGGAGTGGTGGAGGGATGGAGGGATGGAGAGGTGGAGAGGTGGAGGGGTGGAGGGATGGAGAGATGGAGAGGTGGAGGGATGGAGAGGTGGAGAGATAGAGGGGTGGAGAGATGGAGGGGTGGAGAGGTGGAGGGGTGGAGTGGTAGAGGGATGGAGGGATGGAGGAGTGGAGAGATGGAGGGGTGGAGAGGTGGAGGGATGGAGAGGTGGAGAGGTAGAGGGATGGAGGGGTGGAGAGGTAGAGGGGTGGAGAGATGGAGGGGTGGAGAGGTGGAGGGGTGGAGTGGTAGAGGGATGGAGGGATGGAGGGATGGAGGGATGGAGAGGTGGAGGGATGGAGAGGTGGAGGGGTGGAGAGGTGGAGGGATGGAGAGGTGGAGGGGTGGAGTGGTGGAGGAGTGGAGAGATGGAGGGATGGAGGAGTGGAGGGATGGAGAGGTGGAGGGATGGAGAGGTGGAGGGATGGAGAGGTGGAGGGGTGGAGAGGTGGAGGGATGGAGAGGTGGAGGGGTGGAGTGGTGGAGGAGTGGAGAGATGGAGGGATGGAGGAGTGGAGAGATGGAGGGATGGAGGGATGGAGAGGTGGAGGGATGGAGAGGTGGAGAGGTGGAGAGGTGGAGAGATGGAGGGATGGAGGGGTGGAGAGGTAGAGGGGTGGAGAGGTGGAGTGGTGGAGGGATGGAGGGGTGGAGAGGTAGAGGGGTGGAGAGATGGAGGGGTGGAGAGATGGAGGGGTGCAGAGGTGCAGGGGTGGAGAGATGGAGGGGTGGAGAGGTGTAGAGATGGAGGGGTGGAGAGGTAGAGGGGTGGAGGGGTGGAGAGGTGGAGGGGTAGAGGGATGGAGGAGTGGAGAGATGGAGGGGTGGAGAGGTGGAGGGGTGGAGTGGTAGAGGGATGGAGGGATGGAGAGGTGGAGGGATGGAGAGGTGGAGGGATGGAGAGGTGGAGGGATGGAGAGGTGGAGGGATGGAGAGGTGGAGGGATGGAGGGATGGAGAGGTGGAGGGATGGAGAGGTGGAGAGATGGAGAGGTGGAGGGATGGAGAGGTGGAGAGATGTGGTTTCTAGTGGGGTTCCATGTCTTTTCTAGAGTCAGGTCAGGATCCCCTGTGTTAAGTGCTCCAGGTGTGTATAGGTGCTACATAGAGGTGCTACATAGAGGTGCTACATAGAGGTGCTACATAGAGGTGCTACATAGAGGTGCTACATAGAGGGTTTCAGTCTATTTGGACACAGGGCTTCCCAACCTGTTGTTGTTGTTGACTAAAGGGAAATGACACAGAGGTTGTTATGTATGGGTTATGAATGGGTTATGAATTAATTATGTATGGGTTATGAATGGGTTATGAATGCATTATGTATGGGTTATAGATGCATTATGTATGGGTTATGAATGCATTATGTATGGGTTATGAATGCATTATGTATGGGTTATAAATGCATTATGTATGGGTTATGAATGCATTATGTATGGGTTATAAATGCATTATGTATGGGTTATGAATGCATTATGTATGGGTTATAAATGCATTATGTATGGGTTATAAATGCATTATGTATGGGTTATGAATGCATTATGTATGGGTTATAAATGCATTATGTATGGGTTATGAATGCATTATGTATGGGTTATGAATGCATTATGTATGGGTTATGAATGCATTATGTATGGGTTATGAATGCATTATGTATGGGTTATAAATGCATTATGTATGGGTTACGAATGCATTATGTATGGGTTATAAATGCATTACGTATGGGTTATGAATGCATTATGTATGGGTTATGAATGCATTACGTATGGGTTATGAATGCATTATGTATGGGTTATGAATGCATTACGTATGGGTTATGAATGCATTATGTATGGGCTATGAATGCATTATGTATGGGTTATGAATGTATTATGTATGGGTTATGAATGCATTATGTATGGGTTATAGATGGGTTATGAATGCATTATGTATGGGTTATAGATGCATTATTTATGGGTTATAGATGCATTATGTATGGGTTATGAATGCATTATGTATGGGTTATAGATGGGTTATGAATGCATTATGTATGGGTTATAAATGCATTATGTATGGGTTATGAATGTGTTATGAGGTCCTTATGTGAAGCGCTACCAAACCCACTCAGCCTCGGAGTGTCCAGTCCTATCAGAAAGAAGTGACCCAGAGCATGTTTCCCTGCATGAGTAGCTCGATATTATAAATACTATGCTGGCTGTGTGGCTGTAGGCCAGGCTTGTTGCTTCATTCACTCTCATTTTTCCTCCCCGTCTTTAAACTGAAATAACATTTATAAATGGACTCCTGAGTTATTTTTTTCTTTAGATGGCGTTCTGTTCCAGAGACGTTTGGCTAAATGGATTCAACAGACCTAGCAGAAGCTCAGTACAATCTACAGAGGCAGGAGATTTAGGAGTCTGCCTGCGACCTCTCTCTCTCATCAGTCTCTTTTAATCACATCCATCCCTGTCCTGCGTGTGTCTGTGTCTGTGTCCGTGTCCGTGTCTGTGTCTGTGTCTGTGTCTGTGTCTGTGTCTGTGTCTGTGTCTGTGTCTGTGTCCGTGTCCGTGTCCGTGTTTGTGTCTGTGTCTGTGCCTGTGTTTGTGTGTGTGTTTGTGCCTGTGCCTGTGTCTGTGTCTGTGTCCGTGTCCGTGTTTGTGTCTGTGTCTGTGCCTGTGTCCGTGTCCGTGTCCGTGTCTGTGCCTGTGTCTGTGTCTGTGTCTGTGCCTGTGTCTGTGTCTGTGTCTGTGTCTGTGTCTGTGTCTGTGTCTGTGTCTGTGTCTGTGTCTGTGTCCGTGTCCGTGTCCGTGTCCGTGTTTGTGTCTGTGTCTGTGCCTGTGTTTGTGCCTGTGTCCGTGTCCGTGTCCGTGTCCGTGTCCGTGTCCGTGTCCGTGTCCGTGCCCGTGCCCGTGTCCGTGCCTGTGCCTGTGTCTGTGTCTGTGTCTGTGTCTGTGTCTGTGCCTGTGTCTGTGTCTGTGTCTGTGTCTGTGCCTGTGCCTGTGTTTGTGCCTGTGTCTGTGTCTGTGCCTGTGTCAGTGTCTGTGCCTGTCCCTGTGTCCGTGTCCGTGTCCGTGTCCGTGTCCGTGTCCGTGTCCGTGCCCGTGCCCGTGTCTGTGCCTGTGTCCGTGTCCGTTTCTGTGTCTGTGTCTGTGCCCGTGTCCGTGTCTGTGTCTGTGTCTGTGTCTGTGTCTGTGCCCGTGTCTGTGTCTGTGTCTGTGTCTGTGTCTGTGTCTGTGTCTGTGTCTGTGCCTGTGTCTGTGTCTGTGTCTGTGTGCCTGTGTCTGTGTCTGTGTCTGTGTCTGTGTCCGTGTCCGTGTCCGTGTCCGTGTCTGTGTCTGTGTCTGTGTCCGTGTCCGTGTCCGTGTCCGTGTTTGTGTCTGTGTCTGTGCCTGTGTTTGTGTGTGTGTTTGTGCCTGTGCCTGTGTCTGTGTCCGTGTTTGTGCCTGTGCCTGTGTCTGTGTCCGTGTGCCTGTGTCTGTGTCTGTGTCCGTGTCCGTGTCCGTGTTTGTGTCTGTGTCTGTGCCTGTGTTTGTGTGTGTGTTTGTGCCTGTGCCTGTGTCTGTGTCCGTGTTTGTGCCTGTGCCTGTGTCTGTGTCCGTGTGTCCGTGTCTGTGTCTGTGTCTGTGTGCCTGTGTCTGTGTCTGTGTCTGTGTCTGTGTCTGTGTCCGTGTCCGTGTCCGTGTCCGTGTCTGTGTCTGTGTCTGTGTCTGTGTCCGTGTCCGTGTCCGTGTCCGTGTTTGTGTCTGTGTCTGTGCCTGTGTTTGTGTGTGTGTTTGTGCCTGTGCCTGTGTCTGTGTCCGTGTTTGTGCCTGTGCCTGTGTCTGTGTCTGTGTCTGTGCCCGTGTCCGTGTCTGTGTCTGTGTCCGTGTCCGTGCCCGTGTCCGTGTCCGTGTCCGTGTCCGTGTCCGTGTCCGTGTCCGTGTCCGTGCCCGTGCCCGTGCCCGTGTCCGTGTCTGTGTCTGTGTCTGTGTCTGTGTCTGTGTCCGTGTCCGTGTCCGTGTCCGTGTCCGTGTCTTTGTCTGTGTCTGTGTCTGTGTCTGTGTCTGTGCCTGTGTCTGTGTCTGTGCCCGTGTCCGTGCCCGTGTCCGTGTCCGTGTCCGTGTCCGTGTCCGTGTCCGTGTCCGTGTCCGTGCCCGTGCCCGTGCCCGTGTCCGTGTCCGTGTCTGTGTCTGTGTCCGTGTCCGTGTCCGTGTCCGTGTCCGTGTCCGTGTCTTTGTCTGTGTCTGTGTCTGTGTCTGTGTCTGTGCCTGTGTCTGTGTCTGTGCCCGTGTCCGTGCCCGTGTCCGTGCCCGTGCCCGTGTCCGTGCCTGTGTCTGTGTCTGTGCCTGTGCCTGTGCCCGTGTCCGTGCCCGTGCCCGTGCCCGTGTCTGTGCCTGTGTCCGTGCCCGTGCCCGTGCCCGTGTCTGTGCCTGTGTCCGTGTCTGTGTCTGTGTCTGTGCCCGTGTCTGTGTCTGTGTCTGTGTCTGTGTCTGTGCCTGTGTCTGTGTCTGTGTCTGTGCCTGTGTCTGTGTCTGTGTCTGTGCCTGTGTCCGTGTCTGTGCCTGTGTCTGTGCCTGTGTCTGTGCCTGTGCCTGTGTCTGTGCCTGTGCTTGCATGTTAACCCAAGGCTTTCTCTACAGAATTTTATTACAGCAACTCATATTCACAACTTGCATCCAGGGAACTAAAACCATACTTTTTCAGAGTCACCAGTAAGAACCTGCTTCTGGGTACATTACTCACAGTCAAACTCTTAGACAGGAAATGCTCTTTTACAAATGTCTACTTAAGTTTTGAAAATGTATTTGTGCTTTTACTAGGGTTTAGGTTGTTAACAAAGTAGGGGTGAGAGTGAAGTTATTAGTCACGTGAGGCTGTGTGCTGGGAGGCTATGGATCCTGGCTGGCTGGTTACGGCAGGCTTCACCAAGGCTGTGGATCCTGGCTGGCTGGTTAGGGCAGGCTTCACCAGGGCGGTGTGCTGGGAGACTGTGGATCCTGGCTGGCTGGTTACGGCAGGCTTCACCAGGGCTGTGGATCCTGGCTGGCTGGTTACGGCAGGCTTCACCAGGGCTGTGGATCTTGGCTGGCTGGTTACGGCAGGCTTCTCCAGGGCCGTGGATCCTGGCTGGCTGGTTACGGCAGGCTTCACCAGGGCTGTGGATCCTGGCTGGCTGGTTACGGCAGGCTTCTCCAGGGCTGTGGATCCTGGCTGGCTGGTTACGGCAGGCTTCACCAGGGCGGTGTGCTGGGAGACTGTGGATCCTGGCTGGCTGGTTACGGCAGGCTTCTCCAGGGCTGTGGATCCTGGCTGGCTGGTTACGGCAGGCTTCACCAGGGCGGTGTGCTGGGAGACTGTGGATCCTGGCTGGCTGGTTACGGCAGGCTTCACCAGGGCTGTGGATCCTGGCTGGCTGGTTACAGCAGGCTTCACCAGGGCGGTGTGCTGGGAGACTGTGGATCCTGGCTGGCTGGTTACGGCAGGCTTCACCAGGGCTGTGGATCCTGGCTGGCTGGTTACGGCAGGCTTCACCAGGGCTGTGGATCTTGGCTGGCTGGTTACGGCAGGCTTCTCCAGGGCCGTGGATCCTGGCTGGCTGGTTACGGCAGGCTTCACCAGGGCTGTGGATCCTGGCTGGCTGGTTACGGCAGGCTTCTCCAGGGCTGTGGATCCTGGCTGGCTGGTTACGGCAGGCTTCACCAGGGCGGTGTGCTGGGAGACTGTGGATCCTGGCTGGCTGGTTACGGCAGGCTTCTCCAGGGCTGTGGATCCTGGCTGGCTGGTTACGGCAGGCTTCACCAGGGCGGTGTGCTGGGAGACTGTGGATCCTGGCTGGCTGGTTACGGCAGGCTTCACCAGGGCTGTGGATCCTGGCTGGCTGGTTACGGCAGGCTTCACCAGGGCGGTGTGCTGGGAGACTGTGGATCCTGGCTGGCTGGTTACGGCAGGCTTCACCAGGGCTGTGGATCCTGGCTGGCTGGTTACGGCAGGCTTCTCCAGGGCTGTGGATCCTGGCTGGCTGGTTACGGCAGGCTTCACCAGGGCGGTGTGCTGGGAGACTGTGGATCCTGGCTGGCTGGTTACGGCAGGCTTCACCAGGGCTGTGGATCCTGGCTGGCTGGTTAGGGCAGGCTTCACCAGGGCTGTGGATCCTGGCTGGCTGGTTACGGCAGGCTTCACCAGGGCGGTGTGCTGGGAGACTGTGGATCCTGGCTGGCTGTTTACGGCAGGCTTCACCAGGGCTGTGGATCCTGGCTGGCTGGTTACGGCAGGCTTCACCAGGGCTGTGGATCCTGGCTGGCTGGTTACGGCAGGCTTCACCAGGGTTGTGGATCCTGGCAGGCTGGTTACGGCAGGCTTCACCAGGGCTGTGGATCCTGGCTGGCTGGTTACGGCAGGCTTCACCAGGGTTGTGGATCCTGGCTGGCTGGTTACGGCAGGCTTCACCAGGGTTGTGGATCCTGGCTGGCTGGTTACGGCAGGCTTCACCAGGGCTGTGGATCCTGGCTGGCTGGTTACGGCAGGCTTCACCAGGGCTGTGGATCCTGGCTGGCTGGTTACGGCAGGCTTCTCCAGGGGAAGTTGACCACAGACATGGTGTTTGGAGGAGATGGGTTTACAAGTCACCTGCTGTAGTGGAGACTAAGTGGTTGGAGGAGACGGGAGGACAAGTCTCTGCTGTAGTGGAGACTAAGTGGTTGGAGGAGATGGGTGGACAAGTCTCTGCTGTAGTGGAGACTAAGTGGTTGGAGGAGACGGGAGGACAAGTCTCTGTTGTAGTGGAGACTAAGTGGTGTTTGAAGGAGACGGGAGGACAAGTCTCTGTTGTAGTGGAGACTAAGTGGTGTTTGGAGAAGACGGGAGGACAAGTCTCTGCTGTAGTGGAGACTAAGTGGTTGGAGGAGACGGGTGGACAAGTCTCTGCTGTAGTGGAGACTAAGTGGTTGGAGGAGACGGGTGGACAAGTCTGCTGTAGTGGAGACTAAGTGGTTGGAGGAGACGGGTGGACAAGTCTGCTGTAGTGGAGACTAAGTGGTTGGAGGAGACGGGTGGACAAGTCTCTGCTGTAGTGGAGACTAAGTGGTGGTTGGAGGAGACGGGTGGACAAGTCTCTGCTGTAGTGGAGACTAAGTGGTTGGAGGAGACAGGTGGACAAGTCTCTGTTGTAGTGGAGACTAAGTGGTGTTTAGAGGAGACGGGTGGACAAGTCTCTGCTGTAGTGGAGACTAAGTGGTTGGAGGAGACGGGTGGACAAGTCTCTGCTGTAGTGGAGACTAAGTGGTTGGAGGAGACGGGTGGACAAGTCTCTGCTGTAGTGGAGACTAAGTGGTTGGAGGAGACGGGTGGACAAGTCTCTGCTGTAGTGGAGACTAAGTGGTTGGAGGAGACGGGAGGACAAGTCTCTGCTGTAGTGGAGACTAAGTGGTTGGAGGAGACGGGTGGACAAGTCTCTGCTGTAGTGGAGACTAAGTGGTTGGAGGAGACGGGTGGACAAGTCTCTGCTGTAGTGGAGACTAAGTGGTTGGAGGAGACGGGAGGACAAGTCTCTGCTGTAGTGGAGACTAAGTGGTTGGAGGAGACGGGTGGACAAGTCTCTGCTGTAGTGGAGACTAAGTGGTTGGAGGAGACGGGTGGACAAGTCTGCTGTAGTGGAGACTAAGTGGTTGGAGGAGACGGGTGGACAGGTCTCTGCTGTAGTGGAGACTAAGTGGTGGTTGGAGGAGACGGGTGGACAAGTCTCTGCTGTAGTGGAGACTAAGTGGTTGGAGGAGACGGGTGGACAAGTCTCTGTTGTAGTGGAGACTAAGTGGTGTTTAGAGGAGACGGGTGGACAAGTCTCTGCTGTAGTGGAGACTAAGTGGTTGGAGGAGACGGGTGGACAAGTCTCTGCTGTAGTGGAGACTAAGTGGTTGGAGGAGACGGGTGGACAAGTCTCTGCTGTAGTGGAGACTAAGTGGTTGGAGGAGACGGGTGGACAAGTCTCTGCTGTAGTGGAGACTAAGTGGTTGGAGGAGACGGGAGGACAAGTCTCTGCTGTAGTGGAGACTAAGTGGTTGGAGGAGATGGGTGGACAAGTCTCTGCTGTAGTGGAGACTAAGTGGTTGGAGGAGACGGGTGGACAAGTCTCTGCTGTAGTGGAGACTAAGTGGTTGGAGGAGACGGGAGGACAAGTCTCTGCTGTAGTGGAGACTAAGTGGTTGGAGGAGACGGGAGGACAAGTCTCTGCTGTAGTGGAGACTAAGTGGTTGGAGGAGACGGGTGGACAAGTCTCTGCTGTAGTGGAGACTAAGTGGTGTTTGGAGGAGACGGGAGGACAAGCCTCTGTTGTAGTGGAGACTAAGTGGTGTTTGAAGGAGACGGGAGGACAAGTCTCTGCTGTAGTGGAGACTAAGTGGTGTTTGGAGGAGACGGGTGGACAAGTCTCTGCTGTAGTGGAGACTAAGTGGTGTTTGGAGGAGACGGGAGGACAAGTCTCTGCTGTAGTGGAGACTAAGTGGTTGGAGGAGACGGGTGGACAAGTCTCTGTTGTAGTGGAGACTAAGTGGTGTTTAGAGGAGACGGGTGGACAAGTCTCTGCTGTAGTGGAGACTAAGTGGTTGGAGGAGACGGGAGGACAAGTCTCTGTTGTAGTGGAGACTAAGTGGTGTTTGGAGGAGACGGGAGGACAAGTCTCTGCTGTAGTGGAGACTAAGTGGTGGTTGGAGGAGACGGGTGGACAAGTCTCTGCTGTAGTGGAGACTAAGTGGTTGGAGGAGACGGGTGGACAAGTCTCTGTTGTAGTGGAGACTAAGTGGTGTTTAGAGGAGACGGGTGGACAAGTCTCTGCTGTAGTGGAGACTAAGTGGTTGGAGGAGACGGGTGGACAAGTCTCTGCTGTAGTGGAGACTAAGTGGTTGGAGGAGACGGGTGGACAAGTCTCTGCTGTAGTGGAGACTAAGTGGTTGGAGGAGACGGGTGGACAAGTCTCTGCTGTAGTGGAGACTAAGTGGTTGGAGGAGACGGGAGGACAAGTCTCTGCTGTAGTGGAGACTAAGTGGTTGGAGGAGACGGGTGGACAAGTCTCTGCTGTAGTGGAGACTAAGTGGTTGGAGGAGACGGGTGGACAAGTCTGCTGTAGTGGAGACTAAGTGGTTGGAGGAGACGGGTGGACAAGTCTCTGCTGTAGTGGAGACTAAGTGGTGGTTGGAGGAGACGGGTGGACAAGTCTCTGCTGTAGTGGAGACTAAGTGGTTGGAGGAGACGGGTGGACAAGTCTCTGTTGTAGTGGAGACTAAGTGGTGTTTAGAGGAGACGGGTGGACAAGTCTCTGCTGTAGTGGAGACTAAGTGGTTGGAGGAGACGGGTGGACAAGTCTCTGCTGTAGTGGAGACTAAGTGGTTGGAGGAGACGGGTGGACAAGTCTCTGCTGTAGTGGAGACTAAGTGGTTGGAGGAGACGGGTGGACAAGTCTCTGCTGTAGTGGAGACTAAGTGGTTGGAGGAGACGGGAGGACAAGTCTCTGTTGTAGTGGAGACTAAGTGGTGTTTAGAGGAGACGGGTGGACAAGTCTCTGCTGTAGTGGAGACTAAGTGGTTGGAGGAGACGGGTGGACAAGTCTCTGCTGTAGTGGAGACTAAGTGGTTGGAGGAGACGGGTGGACAAGTCTCTGCTGTAGTGGAGACTAAGTGGTTGGAGGAGACGGGTGGACAAGTCTCTGCTGTAGTGGAGACTAAGTGGTTGGAGGAGACGGGAGGACAAGTCTCTGCTGTAGTGGAGACTAAGTGGTTGGAGGAGACGGGTGGACAAGTCTCTGCTGTAGTGGAGACTAAGTGGTTGGAGGAGACGGGTGGACAAGTCTCTGCTGTAGTGGAGACTAAGTGGTTGGAGGAGACGGGTGGACAAGTCTCTGCTGTAGTGGAGACTAAGTGGTTGGAGGAGACGGGAGGACAAGTCTCTGCTGTAGTGGAGACTAAGTGGTTGGAGGAGACGGGTGGACAAGTCTCTGCTGTAGTGGAGACTAAGTGGTTGGAGGAGACGGGTGGACAAGTCTCTGCTGTAGTGGAGACTAAGTGGTTGGAGGAGACGGGAGGACAAGTCTCTGCTGTAGTGGAGACTAAGTGGTTGGAGGAGACGGGAGGACAAGTCTCTGCTGTAGTGGAGACTAAGTGGTTGGAGGAGACGGGTGGACAAGTCTCTGCTGTAGTGGAGACTAAGTGGTGTTTGGAGGAGACGGGAGGACAAGCCTCTGTTGTAGTGGAGACTAAGTGGTGTTTGAAGGAGACGGGAGGACAAGTCTCTGCTGTAGTGGAGACTAAGTGGTGTTTGGAGGAGACGGGTGGACAAGTCTCTGCTGTAGTGGAGACTAAGTGGTGTTTGGAGGAGACGGGAGGACAAGTCTCTGCTGTAGTGGAGACTAAGTGGTGTTTGGAGGAGATGGGAGGACAAGTCTGCTGTAGTGGAGACTAAGTGGTTGGAGGAGACGGGTGGACAAGTCTCTGCTGTAGTGGAGACTAAGTGGTTGGAGGAGATGGGAGGACAAGTCTCTGCTGTAGTGGAGACTAAGTGGTTGGAGGAGACGGGTGGACAAGTCTCTGCTGTAGTGGAGACTAAGTGGTTGGAGGAGACGGGTGGACAAGTCTCTGTTGTAGTGGAGACTAAGTGGTGTTTAGAGGAGACGGGTGGACAAGTCTCTGCTGTAGTGGAGACTAAGTGGTTGGAGGAGACGGGTGGAGGACTCAGCACCGAGTAATAACCTGTTAGATTGTTACCTTGGTTCCACCAACCATTTGAGAAAAGAACATTGTACTTCTCATAGATTCATAGTAAATACACATACTAAAATACTAGCTGTTGTCTGAGGGATGAATCCTAACTTTCTCTTATATTTTTTTACTTAATCAGATGTTTGACATCGATGGTATGACTGAGTAGAACATGTGACTTAAGTAAAAGTCAGGATTGGTTCCTGTCTGGTGTAGTGCATCACTTCTCCTTCATCGCTAGGTAACCCGTGTGATTTTAGAGGAGTCGAATCATGACAACAGCTGTAGGAATCCCCTCCACCCCTCTTCTTCCTCACTTGGCTAACCGTTAGAATACAGGCCTGTTATTACCCCTCACACTGTCACAGACAGACGTCATGGGGCTCGTGTCCTAAATGACATCCCATTCTATGGGCCGCGGTCAACGTTAAGTGCACTTCTATAGGAAACAGAGTGCCGTTTGGGATGCAGCCGTGATGTGGTGCTGGAGCTGCTAGCCGTCAGGGTGATGGATGGAAGAGGTGTGTGCCAGGAGTGTGTTTTATGAAAGTTACGGGGCCCCAGGGCCACTCTCTCAAGCACATAATCCACGTTAAAGTGCTTAGCAGGATGAACCAGCGTTTATTAAACACCTAGGAGAGACCGTAGAGTTGACCTGGGGCTTGGTACTGTTTCTAACCATACATCTGACTAGGTTTATCACACTCCCTCTCTCTCTCGCTCTCTCTCGCTCTCGCTCTCTCGCTCTCTCTCTCTCTGTCTCTCTCTCGCTCCCTCTCTCTCTCCCCCTCTGTCCCTCGCTCTCTCTTTCTCCTTCTCCCTCTTTCTCCCTCACCCTCTCTATCGTTCTCTCTCTTTCTCCATCTCTCTCTCTCTCTGACCCGCTCTCTCTCTCTTTCTCCTTCTCCCTCTCCCTCTCACCCTCTCTCTCTCGTTCTCCTTCTCACTCTATCTCCCTCTCCCTCTCACCCTCTCTCCCGTTCTCTCTCTTTCTCCATCTCTCTCTCTTTGACCCGCTCTCTCTCTCTTTCTCCTTCTCCCTCTATCTCCCTCTCCCCCTCACCCTCTCTCTCTTGTTCTCCTTCTCACTCTTTCACCCTCTCCCTCTTTCTCTTTCTCCCTCTCACTCTCGCTCTCTCTTTCTCACTCTCACTCTTACTCTCTCTTTCTCCCTCTCTCTCTACAGCGGTTTTATATCACACCCCTTTGGCATTTGGGCATGAAATTAAATAAAAATACATATTGTTAAATAAAAATACATATTGTTACAGATTGATAATTCTTTTACAAAGCCATCTGGGACAGCCTTTACATCATTAGTCCCTGCTCTTAGCCATCTGGGACAGCCTTTACATCATTAGTCCCTGCTCTAAGCCATCTGGGACAGCCTTTAAAAGTGGTGTCATCATTAGTCCCTGCTCTGAGCCATCTGGGACAGCCTTTACATCATTAATAGTCCCTGCTCTTAGCCATCTGGGACAGCCTTTACATCATTAGTCCCTGTTCTAAGACATCTGGGACAGCCTTTACATCATTAGTCCCTGCTCTAAGCCATCTGGGACTGCCTTTACATCATTAGTCCCTGCTCTAAGCCCTCTGGGACAGCCTTTACATCATTTGTCCTTGCTCTAAGACATCTGGGACAGCCTTTAAAAGTGGTGTCATCATTAGTCCCTGCTCTAAGCCATCTGGGACAGCCTTTACATCATTAGTCCCTGCTCTAAGCCATCTGGGACAGCCTTTACATCATTAGTCCCTGTTCTAAGCCATCTGGGATAGCCTTTACATCATTAGTCCTTGCTCTAAGCCCTCTGGGACAGCCTTTACATCATTAGTCCCTGCTCTAAGCCATCTGGGACAGCCTTTACATCATTAGTCCCTGCTCTAAGCCATCTGGGACAGCCTTTACATCATTAGTCCCTGCTCTAAGCCATCTGGGACTGCCTTTACATCATTAGTCCCTGCTCTAAGCCATCTGGGACAGCCTTTACAAGTGGTGTCATCATTAGTCCCTGCTCTGAGCCATCTGGGACAGCCTTTACATCATTAGTCCCTGCTCTTAGCCATCTGGGACAGCCTTTACATCATTAGTCCCTGCTCTAAGCCATCTGGGACAGCCTTTAAAAGTGGTGTCATCATTAGTCCCTGCTCTAAGCCATCTGGGACAGCCTTTACATCATTAGTCCCTGCTCTAAGCCATCTGGGACAGCCTTTACATCATTAGTCCCTGCTCTAAGCCATCTGGGACAGCCTTTAAAAGTGGTGTCATCATTAGTCCCTGCTCTAAGCCATCTGGGACAGCCGTTACATCATTAGTCCCTGTTCTAAGCCATCTGGGACTGTCTTTACATCATTAGTCCCTGTTCTAATCCATCTGGGACAGCCGTTACATCATTAGTCCCTGCTCTAAGCCATCTGGGACAGCCTTTACATCATTAGTCCCTGCTCTAAGCCATCTGGGACAGCCTTTACATCATTAGTCCCTGCTCTAAGCCATCTGGGACAGCCTTTACATCATTAGTCCCTGCTCTAAGCCCTCTGGGACAGCCTTTACATCATTAGTCCCTGTTCTAAGACATCTGGGACAGCCTTTACATCATTAGTCCCTGCTCTAAGCCATCTGGGACAGCCTTTAAAAGTGGTGTCATCATTAGTCCCTGCTCTAAGCCATCTGGGACAGCCTTTACATCATTAGTCCCTGCTCTAAGCCATCTGGGACAGCCTTTACATCATTAGTCCCTGCTCTAAGCCATCTGGGACAGCCTTTACATCATTAGTCCCTGCTCTAAGCCATCTGGGACAGCCTTTACATCATTAGTCCCTGCTCTAAGCCCTCTGGGACAGCCTTTACATCATTAGTCCCTGCTCTAAGCCATCTGGGACAGCCTTTACATCATTAGTCCCTGCTCTAAGCCATCTGGGACAGCCTTTAAAAGTGGTGTCATCATTAGTCCCTGCTCTGTCTCTGTATTTGTCCTAACCCCTAACCCCTAACCCCAACCCTTTCTGTCAAAGTGAAAAAAGTTTTTTTTTTTGTCAATATGTTTTAGATTTGATGGAACATGTGAGAATAGCCTATAAAGGGAGGGGTATTGATTTCACATGGAGGATTTAGAGCAGCAGGCTGGCTCAAGAGAGAGCAGAGAAGGGAGGAGGGTAGGCCCTGTTGGGGAGAGGAGAGCCCTGTTGGGGAGAGGAGAGCCCTGTTGGGGAGAGGAGAGCCCTGTTGGGGAGAGGAGGGCCCTGTTGGGGAGAGGAAAGCCCTGCTGGGGAGAGGAGAGCCCTGTTGGGGAGAGGAGAGCCCTGTTGGGAGAGGAGAGCCCTGTTGGGGAGAGGAAAGCCCTGTTGGGGAGAGGAAAGCCCTGTTGGGGAGAGGAGAGCCCTGTTGTGGGAGAGGAGAGCCCTGTTGGGGAGAGGAGAGCCCTGTTGGGGAGAGGAGAGCCCTGTTGTGGAGAGGAAAGCCCTGCTGGGGAGAGGAGAGCCCTGTCGGGGAGAGGAGAGCCCTGTTGGGGAGAGGAGAGCACTGTTGGGGAGAGGAGAGAAGGGAGGAGGGTAGGCCCTGTTGGGGAGAGGAGAGCCCTGTTGGGGAGAGGAGAGCCCTGTTGGGGAGAGGAGAGCACTGTTGGGGAGAGGAGAGCCCTGTTGGGGAGAGGAGAGCACTGTTGGGGAGAGGAGAGCCCTGTTGGGGAGAGGAAAGCCCTGTTGGGGAGAGGAGAGCACTGTTGGGGAGAGGAGAGCCCTGTTGGGGAGAGGAGAGCCCTGTTGGGGAGAGGAGAGCCCTGTTGGGGAGAGGAGAGCCCTGTTGGGGAGAGGAAAGCCCTGTTGGGGAGAGGAAAGCCCTGTTGGGGAGAGGAGAGCACTGTTGGGGAGAGGAGAGCACTGTTGGGGAGAGGAGAGCCCTGTTGGGGAGAGGAGAGCCCTGTTGGGGAGAGGAGAGCCCTGTTGGGGAGAGGAGAGCCCTGTTGTGGGAGAGGAGAGCCCTGTTGGGGAGAGGAGAGCCCTGTTGGGGAGAGGAGAGCCCTGTTGGGGAGAGGAGAGCCCTGTTGGGGAGAGGAGAGCCCTGTTGGGGAGAGGAGAGCCCT
The DNA here is from genome assembly GCF_036934945.1 of Oncorhynchus masou masou. NCBI lineage: Eukaryota > Metazoa > Chordata > Actinopteri > Salmoniformes > Salmonidae > Oncorhynchus > Oncorhynchus masou. The sequence goes on along the minus strand of NC_088240.1, from coordinate 101,306,763 downwards.
GTCGGGGAGAGGAGAGCCCTGTTGGGGAGAGGAGAGCCCTGTTGTGGAGAGGAGAGCCCTGTTGGGGAGAGGAGAGCCCTGTTGGGGAGAGGAGAGCCCTGTTGCGGAGAGGAGAGCCCTGTTGGGGAGAGGAGAGCCCTGTTGGGAAGAGGAGAGCACTGTTGGGGAGAGGAGAGCCCTGTCGGGGAGAGGAGAGCCCTGTCGGGGAGAGGAGAGCCCTGTCGGGGAGAGGAGAGCCCTGTCGGGGAGAGGAGAGCCCTGTTGGGGAGAGGAGAGCCCTGTTGGGGAGAGGAGAGCCCTGTTGGGGAGAGGAGAGCCCTGTTGGGGAGAGGAAAGCCCTGCTGGGGAGAGGAGAGCCCTGTTGGGGAGAGGAGAGCCCTGTTGGGGAGAGGAGAGCCCTGTTGTGGAGAGGAGAGCCCTGTTGGGGAGAGGAGAGCCCTGTTGCGGAGAGGAGAGCCCTGTTGGGGAGAGGAGAGCCCTGTTGCGGAGAGGAGAGCCCTGTTGGGGAGAGGAGAGCCCTGTTGGGGAGAGGAGAGCCCTGTTGGGGAGAGGAGAGCCCTGTTGGGAGAGGAGAGCCCTGTTGGGGAGAGGAGAGCCCTGTTGGGGAGAGGAGAGCACTGTTGGGGAGAGGAGAGCACTGTTGGGGAGAGGAGAGCCCTGTTGGGGAGAGGAGAGCCATGTTGGGGAGAGGAGAGCCCTGTTGGGGAGAGGAGAGCCCTGTTGGGAAGAGGAGAGCACTGTTGGGGAGAGGAGAGCCCTGTTGGGGAGAGGAGAGCCCTGTTGGGGAGAGGAGAGCCCTGTCGGGGAGAGGAGAGCACTGTTGGGGAGAGGAGAGCCCTGTTGGGGAGAGGAGAGCCCTGTTGGGGAGAGGAGAGCCCTGTTGGGGAGAGGAGAGCCCTGTTGTGGGAGAGGAGAGCCCTGTTGGGGAGAGGAGAGCCCTGTTGGGGAGAGGAGAGCCCTGTTGGGGAGAGGAGAGCCCTGTTGGGGAGAGGAGAGCCCTGTTGGGGAGAGGAGAGCCCTGTTGGGGAGAGGAGAGCCCTGTTGCGGAGAGGAGAGCCCTGTTGGGGAGAGGAGAGCACTGTCGGGGAGAGGAGAGCCCTGTTGGGGAGAGGAGAGCCCTGTTGGGGAGAGGAGAGCCCTGTTGGGGAGAGGAGAGCCCTGTTGGGGAGAGGAGAGCCCTGTTGTGGGAGAGGAGAGCCCTATAGCCCAGCCCTATACCCCAGACCTATACCCCAGCCCTATACCCCAGCCCTATACCCCAGCCCTATGCCCCAGCCCTATGCCCCAGCCCTATGCCCCAGCCCTATACCCCAGCCCTATGCCCCAGCCCTATACCCCAGCCCTATGCCCCAGCCCTATGCCCCAGCCCTATACCCCAGCCCTATACCCCAGCCCTATACCCCAGTCCTATAGCCCTGCCCTATACCCCAGCCCTATACCCCAGCCCTATACCCCAGCCCTATACCCCAGCCCTATGCCCCAGCCCTATACCCCAGCCCTATGCCCCAGCCCTATGCCCCAGCCCTATACCCCAGCCCTATAGCCCCAGCCCTATACCCCAGTCCTATAGCCCTGCCCTGTACCCCAGCCCTATACCCCAGTCCTATAGCCCTGCCCTATACCCCAGCCCTATACCCCAGCCCTATACCCCAGCCCTATACCCCAGCCCTATGCCCCAGCCCTATGCCCCAGCCCTATACCCCAGCCCTATGCCCCAGCCCTATACCCCAGCCCTATACCCCAGCCCTATACCCCAGCCCTATACCCCAGTCCTATAGCCCTGCCCTGTACCCCAGCCCTATGCCCCAGCCCTATGCCCCAGTCCTATAGCCCAGCCCTATACCCCAGCCCTATACCCCAGTCCTATAGCCCTGCCCTGTACCCCTGCCCTGTACCCCAGCCCTATGCCCCAGCCCTATGCCCCAGCCCTATGCCCCAGCCCTATACCCCAGCCCTATGCCCCAGCCCTATACCCCAGCCCTATACCCCAGCCCTATACCCCAGCCCTATACCCCAGTCCTATAGCCCTGCCCTGTACCCCAGCCCTATGCCCCAGCCCTATGCCCCAGTCCTATACCCCAGCCCTATACCCCAGACCTATGCCCCAGTCCTATAGCCCTGCCCTATACCCCAGCCCCAGCCCTATACCCCAGCCCCAGCCCTATACCCCAGCCCTATACCCCAGCCCTATGCCCCAGTCCTATACCCCAGCCCTATGCCCCAGTCCTATACCCCAGCCCTATACCCCAGCCCTATGCCCCAGTCCTATAGCCCTGCCCTATACCCCAGACCTATACTCCAGCCCTATACCCCAGCCCTATACCCCAGCCCTATGCCCCAGCCCTATGCCCCAGCCCTATGCCCCAGCCCTATGCCCCAGCCCTATACCCCAGCCCTATGCCCCAGCCCTATACCCCAGCCCTATGCCCCAGCCCTATGCCCCAGCCCTATACCCCAGCCCTATACCCCAGCCCTATACCCCAGTCCTATAGCCCTGCCCTATACCCCAGCCCTATACCCCAGCCCTATACCCCAGCCCTATACCCCAGCCCTATGCCCCAGCCCTATACCCCAGCCCTATGCCCCAGCCCTATGCCCCAGCCCTATACCCCAGCCCTATAGCCCCAGCCCTATACCCCAGTCCTATACCCCAGCCCTGTACCCCAGCCCTATACCCCAGTCCTATAGCCCTGCCCTATACCCCAGCCCTATACCCCAGCCCTATACCCCAGCCCTATACCCCAGCCCTATGCCCCAGCCCTATGCCCCAGCCCTATACCCCAGCCCTATGCCCCAGCCCTATACCCCAGCCCTATACCCCAGCCCTATACCCCAGCCCTATACCCCAGTCCTATAGCCCTGCCCTGTACCCCAGCCCTATGCCCCAGCCCTATGCCCCAGTCCTATAGCCCAGCCCTATACCCCAGCCCTATACCCCAGTCCTATAGCCCTGCCCTGTACCCCTGCCCTGTACCCCAGCCCTATGCCCCAGCCCTATGCCCCAGCCCTATGCCCCAGCCCTATACCCCAGCCCTATGCCCCAGCCCTATACCCCAGCCCTATACCCCAGCCCTATACCCCAGCCCTATACCCCAGTCCTATAGCCCTGCCCTGTACCCCAGCCCTATGCCCCAGCCCTATGCCCCAGTCCTATACCCCAGCCCTATACCCCAGCCCTATGCCCCAGTCCTATAGCCCTGCCCTATACCCCAGCCCCAGCCCTATACCCCAGCCCCAGCCCTATACCCCAGCCCTATACCCCAGCCCTATGCCCCAGTCCTATACCCCAGCCCTATGCCCCAGTCCTATACCCCAGCCCTATACCCCAGCCCTATGCCCCAGTCCTATAGCCCTGCCCTATACCCCAGCCCTATACCCCAGCCCTATGCCCCAGTCCTATACCCCAGCCCTATACCCCAGCCCTATGCCCCAGTCCTATAGCCCTGCCCTATACCCCAGCCCTATACCCCAGCCCTATACCCCTGCCCTATACCCCAGCCCTATACCCCAGCCCTATGCCCCAGTCCTATAGCCCTGCCCTATACCCCAGCCCTATACCCCAGCCCTATACCCCAGCCCTATGCCCCAGCCCTATACCCCAGCCCTATGCCCCAGCCCTATGCCCCAGCCCTATACCCCAGCCCTATACCCCAGCCCTATACCCCAACCCTAACACCCAGCCCTATGCCCCAGCCCTATACCCCAGCCCTATGCCCCAGCCCTATACCCCAGCCCTATGCCCCAGTCCTATACCCCAGCCCTATGCCCCAGTCCTATACCCCAGTCCTATACCCCAGCCCTATGCCCCAGTCCTATACCCCAGCCCTATACCCCAGCCCTATACCCCAGCCCCAGCCCTATACCCCAGCCCTATGCCCCAGTCCTATACCCCAGCCCTATACCCCAGCCTTATACCCCAGCCCTATACCCCAGCCCTATACCCCAGCCCTATACCCCAGCCCTATACCCCAGCCCTATACCCCAGCCCTATACCCCTGCCCCAGCCCTATACCCCAGCCCTATGCCCCAGTCCTATACCCCAGTCCTATACCCCAGCCCTATGCCCCAGTCCTATACCCCAGCCCTATACCCCAGCCTTATACCCCAGCCCTTTGCCCCAGCCTTATACCCCAGCCCTATACCCCAGCCCTATACCCCAGCCCTATACCCCAGCCCTATACCCCAGTCCTATACCCCAGCCCTATGCCCCAGCCCTATGCCCCAGCCCTATACCCCAGCCCTATACCCCAGCCCTATACCCCAGCCCTATACCCCAGCCTTATACCCCAGCCCTATACCCCAGCCTTATACCCCAGCCCTATACCCCAGCCCTATACCCCAGCCCTATACCCCAGCCCTATACCCCAGCCCTATACCCCAGCCTTATACCCCAGCCCTATACCCCAGTCCTATACCCCAGCCCTATGCCCCAGCCCTATGCCCCAGCCCTATACCCCAGCCCTATACCCCAGCCCTATACCCCAGCCCTATACCCCTGTCCTATACCCCAGCCCTATACCCCAGCCCTATACCCCAGCCCCAGCCCTATACCCCAGCCCTATGCCCCAGCCCTATACCCCAGCCCTATACCCCAGTCCTATACCCCAGCCCTATACCCCAGTCCTATACCCCAGCCCTATGCCCCAGCCCTATGCCCCAGCCCTATACCCCAGCCCTATACCCCAGCCCTATACCCCAGCCCTATACCCCAGCCTTATACCCCGGCCCTATACCCCAGCCTTATACCCCAGCCCTATACCCCAGTCCTATACCCCAGCCCTATGCCCCAGCCCTATGCCCCAGCCCTATACCCCAGCCCTATACCCCAGCCCTATACCCCAGCCCTATGCCCCAGCCCTATACCCCAGCCCTATGCCCCAGCCCTATGCCCCAGCCCTATACCCCAGCCCTATACCCCAGCCCTATACCCCAACCCTAACACCCAGCCCTATGCCCCAGCCCTATACCCCAGCCCTATGCCCCAGCCCTATACCCCAGCCCTATGCCCCAGTCCTATACCCCAGCCCTATGCCCCAGTCCTATACCCCAGTCCTATACCCCAGCCCTATGCCCCAGTCCTATACCCCAGCCCTATACCCCAGCCCTATACCCCAGCCCCAGCCCTATACCCCAGCCCTATGCCCCAGTCCTATACCCCAGCCCTATACCCCAGCCTTATACCCCAGCCCTATACCCCAGCCCTATACCCCAGCCCTATACCCCAGCCCTATACCCCAGCCCTATACCCCAGCCCTATACCCCTGCCCCAGCCCTATACCCCAGCCCTATGCCCCAGTCCTATACCCCAGTCCTATACCCCAGCCCTATGCCCCAGTCCTATACCCCAGCCCTATACCCCAGCCTTATACCCCAGCCCTTTGCCCCAGCCTTATACCCCAGCCCTATACCCCAGCCCTATACCCCAGCCCTATACCCCAGCCCTATACCCCAGTCCTATACCCCAGCCCTATGCCCCAGCCCTATGCCCCAGCCCTATACCCCAGCCCTATACCCCAGCCCTATACCCCAGCCCTATACCCCAGCCTTATACCCCAGCCCTATACCCCAGCCTTATACCCCAGCCCTATACCCCAGCCCTATGCCCCAGCCCTATGCCCCAGCCCTATACCCCAGCCCTATACCCCAGCCCTATACCCCAGCCCTATACCCCAGCCTTATACCCCAGCCCTATACCCCAGCCTTATACCCCAGCCCTATACCCCAGCCCTATACCCCAGCCCTATACCCCAGCCCTATACCCCAGCCCTATACCCCAGCCTTATACCCCAGCCCTATACCCCAGTCCTATACCCCAGCCCTATGCCCCAGCCCTATGCCCCAGCCCTATACCCCAGCCCTATACCCCAGCCCTATACCCCAGCCCTATACCCCTGTCCTATACCCCAGCCCTATACCCCAGCCCTATACCCCAGCCCCAGCCCTATACCCCAGCCCTATGCCCCAGCCCTATACCCCAGCCCTATACCCCAGTCCTATACCCCAGCCCTATACCCCAGTCCTATACCCCAGCCCTATGCCCCAGCCCTATGCCCCAGCCCTATACCCCAGCCCTATACCCCAGCCCTATACCCCAGCCCTATACCCCAGCCTTATACCCCGGCCCTATACCCCAGCCTTATACCCCAGCCCTATACCCCAGTCCTATACCCCAGCCCTATGCCCCAGCCCTATGCCCCAGCCCTATACCCCAGCCCTATACCCCAGCCCTATACCCCAGCCCTATGCCCCAGCCCTATACCCCAGCCCTATGCCCCAGCCCTATGCCCCAGCCCTATACCCCAGCCCTATGCCCCAGCCCTATGCCCCAGTCCTATACCCCAGCCCTATACCCCAGCCCTATGCCCCAGTCCTATAGCCCTGCCCTATACCCCAGCCCTATGCCCCAGCCCTATGCCCCAGCCCTATACCCCAGCCCTATACCCCAGCCCTATACCCCAGCCTTATACCCCAGCCCTATACCCCAGCCTTATACCCCAGCCCTATACCCCAGCCCTATACCCCAGCCCTATACCCCAGCCCTATACCCCAGCCCTATACCCCAGCCTTATACCCCAGCCCTATACCCCAGTCCTATACCCCAGCCCTATGCCCCAGCCCTATGCCCCAGCCCTATACCCCAGCCCTATACCCCAGCCCTATACCCCAGCCCTATACCCCTGTCCTATACCCCAGCCCTATACCCCAGCCCTATACCCCAGCCCCAGCCCTATACCCCAGCCCTATGCCCCAGCCCTATACCCCAGCCCTATACCCCAGTCCTATACCCCAGCCCTATACCCCAGTCCTATACCCCAGCCCTATGCCCCAGCCCTATGCCCCAGCCCTATACCCCAGCCCTATACCCCAGCCCTATACCCCAGCCCTATACCCCAGCCTTATACCCCGGCCCTATACCCCAGCCTTATACCCCAGCCCTATACCCCAGTCCTATACCCCAGCCCTATGCCCCAGCCCTATGCCCCAGCCCTATACCCCAGCCCTATACCCCAGCCCTATACCCCAGCCCTATACCCCTGTCCTATACCCCAGCCCTATACCCCAGCCCTATACCCCAGCCCCAGCCCTATACCCCAGCCCTATACCCCAGCCCCAGCCCTATACCCCAGCCTTATACCCCAGCCCTATACCCCAGCCCCAGTCCGGCCTCTGTCCCAGTCCTATAACCCAACTCCAGCCCTCTCCTCTCCAAGGATAATGTGCTCAGAGTTGCTCAGGGCTGCTCGGGGGCTCACAGCGCTCGGCTATGACTCTGGGAGCCCTTTAAAAACACTATATGAGTTCCAAATCCACAATTTATTAAGACTTCAACGTGTATAAATCTGTCCTAAATGGTTATGGTGGAAGTATTACTGGGTTTCAATACAGGAAATGATTGCAGACGTTGACCAATTCTGGTAGGGTAGACGAGGCAGTGTGTGACCCGATTGGAGGAGAGGGGGTCAGCGCTCTACAGACCCAGTCAGAGGGGTAACAGCTAGTACTAAAACTCCTGCTGCAGGCAACCGGGCCGATGTGAAATAAAAGATATCGAAAGGATGAGATCTCTTAGCTACAAACATCCTCATGTCCTCTGAGGTCACTCTGCTAGTAATGCGTAGGGGACATAAAGTGTTGCCGAGACGATGTTGTAACAGCTATTACCTCCTATTGGTTGGGACCTGAGGCTACGATAAGCTCCTCCCACTTATTTTTATCCTTGGCAAAACAAGTTGTGCTTTGCTTCCGACCATGTGTTTTGCTGTGGTGTTCCTGCTACATTCAGTTAGTGGGCCTGGAGAACTGAGGCTACGTCCCGAATCACACCCTGTTTCCTATATAGTGCACTGCTTTTGACGAGGCATCGTACAGGGCTCTGGTCTAAAGTAGGATGTCGTATTAAACACGGCCTGGGACTGTTTACAGTCGGGTCTAAAGTAGGATGTCGTATTAAACACGGCCTGGGACTGTTTACAGTCGGGTCTAAAGTAGGATGTTGTTTCAAACACGGCCTGGGACTGTTTATAGTCTGGTCTAAAGTAGGATGTCGGATTAAACACGGCCTGGGACTGTTTATAGTCTGGTCTAAAGTAGGATGTTATTTCAAACACGGCCTGGGACTGTTTACAGTCGGGTCTAAAGTAGGATGTCGTATTAAACACGGCCTGGGACTGTTTACAGTCGGGTCTAAAGTAGGATGTTGTTTCAAACACGGCCTGGGTACTGTTTACAGTCGGGTCTAAAGTAGGATGTCGGATTAAACACGGCCTGGGTACTGTTTACAGTCGGGTCTAAAGTAGGATGTCGGATTAAACACGGCCTGGGTACTGTTTACAGTCGGGTCTAAAGTAGGATGTCGGATTAAACACGGCCTGGGTACTGTTTACAGTCGGGTCTAAAGTAGGATGTCGGATTAAACACGGCCTGGGACTGTTTACAGTCGGGTCTAAAGTAGGATGTCGGATTAAACACGGCCTGGGACTGTTTACAGTCTGGTCTAAAGTAGGATGTTGTTTCAAACACGGCCTGGGACTGTTTACAGTCGGGTCTAAAGTAGGATGTTGTTTCAAACACGGCCTGGGACTGTTTACAGTCGGGTCTAAAGTAGGATGTTTTTTCAAACACGGCCTGGGTACTGTTTACAGTCGGGTCTAAAGTAGGATGTTTTTTCAAACACGGCCTGGGACTGTTTACAGTCGGGTCTAAAGTAGGATGTTGGATTAAACACGGCCTGGGACTGTTTACAGTCTGGTCTAAAGTAGGATGTTGGATTAAACACGGCCTGGGACTGTTTACAGTCGGGTCTAAAGTAGGATGTCGGATTAAACACGGCCTGGGACTGTTTACAGTCGGGTCTAAAGTAGGATGTCGTATTAAACACGGCCTGGGACTGTTTACAGTCTGGTCTAAAGTAGGATGTTGTTTCAAACACGGCCTGGGACTGTTTACAGTCGGGTCTAAAGTAGGATGTCGTATTAAACACGGCCTGGGACTGTTTACAGTCTGGTCTAAAGTAGGATGTTGTTTCAAACACGGCCTGGGACTGTTTACAGTCGGGTCTAAAGTAGGATGTTTTTTCAAACACGGCCTGGGTACTGTTTACAGTCGGGTCTAAAGTAGGATGTTTTTTCAAACACGGCCTGGGACTGTTTACAGTCTGGTCTAAAGTAGGATGTCGGATTAAACACGGCCTGGGACTGTTTACAGTCGGGTCTAAAGTAGGATGTTGTTTCAAACACGGCCTCACATCTCCATGACCCAGCTCCTCCACTACAGCTGGGGAGCATCTCACATCTCCATGACCCAGCTCCTCCACTGCAGCTGGGGAACATCTCACATCTCACATCTCCATGACCCAGCTCCTCCACTACAGCTGGGGAGCATCTCACATCTCCATGACCCAGCTCCTCCACTGCAGCTGGGGAACATCTCACATCTCACATCTCCATGACCCAGCTCCTCCACTACAGCTGGGGAGCATCTCACATCTCCATGACCCAGCTCCTCCACTGCAGCTGGGGAGCATCTCACATCTCCATGACCCAGCTCCTCCACTACAGCTGGGGAGCATCTCACATCTCCATGACCCAGCTCCTCCACTACAGCTGGGGAGCATCTCACATCTCCATGACCCAGCTCCTCCACTACAGCTGGGGAGCATCTCACATCTCCATGACCCAGCTCCTCCACTACAGCTGGGGAGCATCTCACATCTCCATGACCCAGCTCCTCCACTACAGCTGGGGAGCATCTCACATCTCCATGACCCAGCTCCTCCACTACAGCTGGGGAGCATCTCACATCTCCATGACCCAGCTCCTCCACTGCAGCTGGGGAGCATCTCACATGCAGTGGCATAGCCTGGACCTACTGCATTACACGACTACAATGTTAGGTGAGGTTAACAGGTGTAAACCCAGGTAGTAACCAAACCATCTGGATTACCCCGGGAAAAGGGGTAAGGAACCTAGAATAGGTGTACAGAAATATTGTCAGAGATGGCTAAGATTCACTACAGTTCTCTAGAGTAATATAGTCATCTCTAGTACATATCCACTAGATGGAAGAAGACATACTGCAGACAGGTGTGTGCCTTTTCCAAATCATGTCCAATCAATTCAATTTACTTCAGGTGGACTCCAATCAAGTTGTAGAAACATCTCAAGGATAATTAATGGGAACAGGATGAACCTGAGATCAATTTCGAGTCTCATAGCAAAAGGGTCTGAATACCTCTGTAAAATAAGGTATTTCTGCTTTTCTAAACACCTGTTTTCACTCTGTCATTATGGGGTATTGTGATGTCATTATGGGGTATTGTGATGTCATTATGGGGTATTGTGATGTCATTATGGGGTATTGTGATGTCATTATAGTTTATTGTGTGTAGATTGATGAGGAAAATGTTTTATTTAATCCATTTTAGAACAAGGCTGTAACGTAACAAAATGTGGATGAAGTGAAGGGGTCTGAATACTTTCCGAATGCACTGTATAGGGTAAGGGTTATTCCTACTGTTAAGTAGATTAATTAAGACACAGGGTTATTCCTACTGTTAAGTAGATTAATTAAGACATATGGGGTTATTCCTACTGTTAAGTAGATTAATTAAGACATATGGGGTTATTCCTACTGTTAAGTAGATTAATTAAGACATATCGGGTTATTCCTACTGTTAAGTAGATTAATTAAGACATATCGGGTTATTCCTACTGTTAAGTAGATTAATTAAGACATATCGGGTTATTCCTACTGTTAAGTAGATTAATTAAGACATATCGGGTTATTCCTACTGTTAAGTACATTAATTAAGACATATGGGGTTATTCCTACTGTTAAGTAGATTAATTAAGACATATGGGGTTATTCCTACTGTTAAGTAGATTAATTAAGACATATCGGGTTATTCCTACTGTTAAGTAGATTAATTAAGACATATCGGGTTATTCCTACTGTTAAGTAGATTAATTAAGACATATCGGGTTATTCCTACTGTTAAGTAGATTAATTAAGACATATCGGGTTATTCCTACTGTTAAGTAGATTAATTAAGACATATCGGGTTATTCCTACTGTTAAGTAGATTAATTAAGACATATGGGGTTATTCCTACTGTTAAGTAGATTAATTAAGACATATCGGGTTATTCCTACTGTTAAGTAGATTAATTAAGACATATCGGGTTATTCCTACTGTTAAGTAGATTAATTAAGACATATCGGGTTATTCCTACTGTTAAGTACATTAAGACATATCGGGTTATTCCTACTGTTAAGTAGATTAATTAAGACACAGGGTTATTCCTACTGTTAAGTACATTAAGACATATCGGGTTATTCCTACTGTTAAGTACATTAAGACATATCGGGTTATTCCTACTGTTAAGTAGATTAATTAAGACATATCGGGTTATTCCTACTGTTAAGTACATTAAGACATATCGGGTTATTCCTACTGTTAAGTAGATTAATTAAGACACAGGGTTATTCCTACTGTTAAGTACATTAAGACATATCGGGTTATTCCTACTGTTAAGTACATTAAGACATATCGGGTTATTCCTACTGTTAAGTAGGTTAATTAAGACACAGGGTTATTCCTACTGTTAAGTAGATTAATTAAGACATATCGGGTTATTCCTACTGTTAAGTAGATTAATTAAGACATATTGGGTTATTCCTACTGTTAAGTAGATTAATGAAGACATATCGGGTTATTCCTACTGTTAAGTAGATTAAGACACAGGGTTATTCCTACTGTTAAGTACATTAATTAAGACACAGGGTTATTCCTACTGTTAAGTAGATTAAGACACAGGGTTATTCCTACTGTTAAGTACATTAATTAAGACACAGGGTTATTCCTACTGTTAAGTAGATTAATTAAGACATATCGGGTTATTCCTACTGTTAAGTACATTAATTAAGACATATCGGGTTATTCCTACTGTTAAGTAGATTAATTAAGACACATGGTTATTCCTACTGTTAAGTAGATTAATTAAGACACATGGTTATTCCTACTGTTAAGTAGATTAATTAAGACATATCGGGTTATTCCTACTGTTAAGCACATTAATTAAGACACAGGGTTATTCCTACTGTTAAGTAGGTTAAGACATACATGGTTATCTTTACTGTTAAGTAGATTAAGACATACAGGGTTATTCCCACTGTTAAGTAGATTAAGACATACATGGTTATCTTTACTGTTAAGTAGATTAAGACATACAGGGTTATTCCCACTGTTAAGTAGATTAAGACATACATGGTTATCTTTACTGTTAAGTAGATTAAGACATACAGGGTTATTCCCACTGTTAAGTAGATTAAGTACAACACCAGAGAACATAACAAAGTAAGTGAGAACATCCATGTTGTTTCTGGTCCTCCCTGGGTTAACTGGGAGGGAGGGATGGACAGATTGGGAGGGAGGGAGGGAGGGACAGACTGGGAGTGAGGGATGGACAGACTGGGAGTGAGGGATGGAGAGACTGGGAGTGAGGGATTGAGGGATGGATGGATGGATGGGGGAGTTAGGGAGGGAGGAAGGAAGGGAGGGAGGGAGGGATGGATGGATGGGGGAGGGAGGGAGGGGAGGGATGGATGGATGGGGGAGGGAGGGAGGGATGGATGGGGGGAGGGAGGCAGGGAGGGAGGGAGGGGAGGGAGGGAGGGTTGGATGGATGTAGGGATGGATGGAGGAATGCAGGGAGGAAGAGAGGGAGGGAGGGATGGGATGGAGGAAGAGAGAGAGAGAGAGAGAGAGAGAGAGAGAGAGAGAGAGGGAGGTAGGGAGGGAAGGAAGGAAGAAGAGGGGGATGGATGGATGGATGGATGATGGAGGAAGAGAGAGAGAGGGAGGGAGGGATGGAGGAAGAGAGGGAGGGAGGGAGGGATGGATGGATGGAGGGAGAGAGAGAGAGGGAGGGAGGGAGTGATGGATGGGTAGACAGGGAGCCATAAACCCAGAAGACCAGGAGCCCTCGTCCATGTTTACTCCAATCTGTTATGAGTGATGTCACCAGGCTGTTAAAAGATACAGTTCTCAGCGGTCCCTGTTTCTATCTGAGAAAACAAACAAGTTTCAAGTTTTATGAGTCGTACGGGATATGCTTACTTGTCGAGTAAGCCCCCCCCCCCCCCCCCGCTCCTCTCTGACTCTGAGGGGTTCTGTCGAGTAAGCCCCCTCCCCCCGCTCCTCTCTGACTCTGAGGGGTTCTGTCGAGTAAGGCCCCCCCCCCCTCCTCTCTGACTCTGAGGGGTTCTGTCGAGTAAGGCCACCCCCCCGCTCCTCTCTGACTCTGAGGGGTTCTGTTGAGGAAGGCCCCCCCGCTCCTCTCTGACTCTGAGGGGTTCTGTCGAGTAAGCCCCCCCTCCGCTCCTCTCTGACTCGGAGGGGTTCTGTCGAGTAAGCCCCCCCCGCTCCTCTCTGACTCTGAGGGGTTCTGTCGAGTAAGGCCACCCCCCCCCGCTCCTCTCTGCCTCTGAGGGGTTCTGTTAAATCAAATCAAGTTTTATTGGTCACATACACATTTAGTGCATTCGGGAAAGTATTCAGACCCCTTGACTTTTTCCCACATTTTATTACGTTACAGCCTTATTCTAAAATGGATTAAATAGAAACTTTTTAAAACATTTTTTAGCAATACATTAGTATTTATTAATTATTTATTTACAAAAGTAGTCAGACCCTTTTCCTATGAGACTTGAAATTGAGCTCAGGTGCATCCTGTTTCCATTGATCATCCTTGAGATGTTTCTACAACTTGATTGGAGTCCACCTGTGGTAAATTCACTTGATTGGACATGATTTGGAAAGGGCACACACCTGTCTATATAAGGTCCCACAGTTGACAGTGCATGTCAGAGCAAAAACCAAGCCATGAGGTCAAAGGCAGTGTCCATAGAGCTCCGAGACAGGATTGTGTCGAGGCACAGATCTGGGGAAGGGTATCAAAATAATTCTGCAGCATTGAAGATCCCCAAGAAGACAGTGACCTCCATCAGTTTGGAACCATCAAGACTTCCTAGAGCTGGCCGGCTAAACTGAGCAATCAGGGGACAATGACCTTGGTCAGGGAGGTGACCAAGAACCTGATGGTCACTCTGGCAGAGCTCTAGAGATCCTCTGTGGAGATGGGAGAACCTTCCAGAAGGACAACCATCTCTGCAGCACCCCACCAATCAGGCCTTAATGGTAGAGTGGCCAGACGGAAGCCACTCCTCAGTAAAAGGCACACGACAGCCTGCTTGGAGTTTGCCAAAAGGCACCTAAAGGACTCTCAGACCATGAGAAACAAGATTCTCTGCTTTGATGAAACCAAGATTGAACTCTTTGGCCTGAATGCCAAGTGTCACGTCTGGAGGAAACCTGGCACCATCCTTACGGTGAAGCATGGTGGTGACAGCATCACGCTGTGGGGACGTTTTTCAGTGGCAGGGACTGGGAGACTAGTCAGGATCGAGGCAAAGATGAACGGAGCAAAGTACAGGCATCTCAAAAAGGCAAGTAGCAGTGGTCTAGTGTTTTTCCTAAGCGAGTACTACAGTCAATGTGTTGATAGAACTTCGGTAGGGGGAATATACACGGCTGTGACTATAACCAAAGAGAATTCTCTTGGGAGGTAATACGGTCGGCATTTGATTGTGAGGTATTCTAGGTCAGGTGACCAAAAGGACTTGACTTCCTGTATGTTGTCACAATCACACCATGAGTAGTTAATCATGAAACATACACCCCCGCCTTTCTTCTTCCTGGGGAGTTCTTTATTCCTGTCTCAGCGATGAACTGAGAACCCAGCTGGCTGTATGGATGGGGACAGTATATTTCATACAGTTGCTTCAGCCACATTGCGAGTCATATCCGATCAAAACTTATAGATTTGTTTACGTGCTGCTGCGCGGTTTGTAGCTAATCTTACTTTGCTACCTGGAAACTTCATGTTTTTTACTTTTTAATGACCGTTTTATATTTTAAAAAAATTCCCCCTCGCTCTACTTTTTTCAATCAACTTTTTCACCCCGGAAGCTTTATCTGGTCAGGATCTACACTAGCCGACGCTGAGTAGTAGCATTAACATGATGCCTTCTGTTGTACTCATAATATACAGGAGAACGATCATTAAGGAATGGGTCAGAGTCAGAGGCCGAGCCTTCTCTGGTCTCTACTCCTCCCATTACGGGGTCTGAGACGCCAAAGCCTCCCACCATTAGCTCTGACAAATTGAAAACCTTAGTCATTGCCGACTCCATTACCCATAGTATTAGACTTAAAACGAACCATCCAGGAATCATACACTGTTTACCAGGGGGCAGGGCTACCGACGTTAAGGCTAATCTGAAGATGGTGCTGGCTAAGGCTAAAACTGGCGAGTGTAGAGAGTATAGAGATATTGTTATCCACGTCGGCACCAACGATGTTAAGATGAAACAGTCAGAGATCACCAAGCACAACATAGCTTCAGTGTGCAAATCAGCAAGAAAGATGTGTCAGCATCGAGTAATTGTCTCTGGCCGCCTCCCAGTTAGGGGGAGTGATGAGCTCTACAGCAGAGTCTCTGGCCCCCTCCCAGTTAGGGGGAGTGATGAGCTCTACAGCAGAGTCTCTGGCCCCTCCCAGTTAGGGGGAGTGATGAGCTCTACAGCAGAGTCTCACAACTCAATTGCTGGTTGAAAACTGGTTTCTGCCCCTCCCAAAAGATAGAATATGTAGATAATTGGCCCTCTTTCTGGGACTCACCCACAAACAGGACAAAGCCTGACCTGCTGAGGAGTGACGGATTCCATCCTAGCTGGAGGGGTGCTCTCATCTTATCTACCAACATAGACAGGCCTCTAACTCCTCTAGCTCCACAATGAGATAGGGTGCAGGCCAGGCAGCAGGCTGTTAGCCAGCCTGCCAGCATAGTGGAGTCTGCCACTAGCACAGTCAGTGTAGTCAGCTATCCCCATTGAGACCGTGTCTGTGCCTCGACCTAGGTTGGGCAAAACTAAACATGGCGGTGTTCGCCTTAGCAATCTCACTAGGATAACCTCCATTCCTGTCATTATTGAAAGAGATCATGATACCTCACATCTCAAAATAGGGCTACTTAATGTTAGATCCCTTACTTCAAAGGCAATTATAGTCAATGAACTAATCACTGATCATAATCTTGATGTGATTGGCCTGACTGAAACATGGCTTAAGCCTGATGAATTTACTGTGTTAAATGAGGCCTCACCTCCTGGCTACACTAGTGACCATATCCCCCGTGCATCCCGCAAAGGCGGAGGTGTTGCTAACATTTACGATAGCAAATTTCAATTTACAAAAAAAAATGACGTTTTCGTCTTTTGAGCTTCTAGTCATGAAATCTCTGCAGCCGACTCAATCACTTTTTATAGCTACTGTTTACAGGCCTCCTGGGCCATATACAGCGTT